>NW_027397074.1:67207833-67320614 GCF_003265705.2 Callorhinus ursinus | reverse complement strand
CCTTCCTTCCTTCCTTCCTTCCTTCCTTCCTTCCTTCCTTCCTTCCTCTCTCTCTTTCTTTTTCTTTTCTGGAGTTGTAACACAAAAAACCCTTTATTTGTAGCAAATAAGGAGGTCACAGGGGATAACTTCCAAAGCCATGACTCCTCAAGTACTGTTTCTGACATCACTACAAGGGTTCTTTCACTTGTTCTAATAGGCCTTTGTCGATAGTGCAGATTGGATTAGGCTTCAGGCATTACCTTGAGTGACTCATGTCTGCCCCTATGACCTTTCTGTCTGTATTCATGGATCCCAGGAGTCTAGGTAGGGTGGAGATGCATGGGAATTGAGTCTGAGATGAAGGAACCATCCTAAAAGATGGAGTCCCAGCTCTCACAGCAGGAAGTGCAAGGAGACATGATGAATAAATGTAACATGGTATCTAGGATGGAATCCTAGGAAAAATGACGTTAGGTAAAAACTAAGAAAATACAAATAAAGTATGGACTTTGGTTAATAACAATGTATTGCTATTGCTTTATTAATTGAGATGAATGTGCCATACAAATGTAAGATATTCATCATAGGGAAAACTGAGTTTGAGGTATGTGGGAACTCTCTATATAATCTTAGAAAATTTTCTGTAAATCTAAAATTATTCTAAAATTAAGACTTCATTAAATCACTCCCAAATAGTGTCCCTATTCCCATCAGAACATTACGTCTGGATTGGCCAGGCCATTTTAAAGGAAGAGTGTCATCCCATATGCCTTCTTTATTTTTTAAAAGATTTTTAAATTATTTTTAAGTCATCTCTACACCCAACGTGGGGCTCAAACTCATAACCCTGAGATCAAGAGTCACACACTCCACTGACTGAGCTGACCAGGTGCCCCCCATGCACCTTCTTTAAAGGGTAGTTATCGATACCACCTGAATCGTTAGTGTGGCCTGAAAAAGATCAATTTACCCATGTATCAAAGACAGGGTGTTAAAGTCCTGGGTAAACGGGTAGGAAGCTGAGCACACTGGTGCCCAAGTGCACATTCTGGTCCCAGGGTGGATGAGGCCTTGAAGGACATTGCATGACTGTGGGAACTCTGGGCCATGTCTGAATGGCTCTTAGGAAAGGACTGGCCCATGAGGACACATCTCAGGGAGTTCAGGTAAGTTTTGCATCCCTGGCAGAGCCAAAGGTCAGGAGCTGAAAGTGTAGCCAGGCTCCGTGCCAAACTCATGAGTTTAGTCTGAGATTGAACAAAGGTTGCAGGCGTGTAAACCATGCAAACCTTGGGTCATTTCCAAGTGGGTTCAGGGGCTCTAGGTTCCAAGGTCTCTGATTGGGTGCACAATGGGGCAGCATATTTCTCATGACAAACTGTTAAAGGTAGACAGCCTGGCCAGCAAGATGCCTCTGTCCACCCCTCTGGGGAACACTGCTGAGGAAAAAGAGGGACTGAAGAGGTGGAGGGAGAGTAGAGAAATGACTTGGCAGCCCATCCTACTCTTCAAGTGGTGACTGGTTTTCCTAGGGAGGGTGCTTACATATTTAGTAATGCGCTGAATAGTATCCCTCAAATGCACATCTATCTAGAACCTCAGTATGTGACCTTCATTGGAAATAGGGTCTTTGCAGATATAATTATTTAAGATGAGGTCATACTGGATTCAAGTGGGCCCTAATCCAATGACTTTTGTCCTTAAAAGAAGAGGAGACACACACGGAAGAAGGCCACGTGAAGTTGGAAGCCAGGGAACACCGAGGATTGCCTGGAGCCACCAGAAGGCAGGAAGAGGGACTATGACCCTGCTGACACCTTAATTGGGGACTTGTAGCCCCCAGAATTGAAAGAGAATACATTTACGTTGTTTCAGGTGACCTAGCTTGTGGTTCTCTGTTATGGTGGCCAGAGGAAATCAATACATCTGATGGGGCTGATGCTGGGAGGGTGTACAGTACCAGCTACCCTTGGAGGGCCTGCCTGCTTCCTGGTCCCTGGCAGACCCATTGTGTATTCATACACAGTTTGTTTTTGAGACATCCAGTAATGATTAGAAGTGTGCCCCTAAGCAGTTCTGGGCTCAGCTCTGGCACTCACATCTTAATTAGGTGGATTTTGACTCGTCATTATTTAGTTGCCCATTTTTCCTTAACACAGTGCTTTCTTTGTTTTAATGCAATTAGAAGGAGGAAGCTCACAAAAGTCATCACATTACAGAAGAGATATGACAGAAAAGATCATTAATTCTATCTTACTGTACAAATCCCAGCAGTAATTAGGGACTTACGTAAACAGCCCCACTTAAATTATTTAGTTGACAATCGCTAATAACAACTCCAGCTGTGTGGTAGTGCACTTTATTCTTCATAAAAGCAAAAGTGATTCGTTTGCTATATAATCTAATCATTGGAAAAATGTAATTCCCACAGCAACATCTGTTACTATTGCCTTGTAAAAGGGCGGGCAGAATATTGACACATCAAATTGTACTGCAGCCTGAAAAGCAAAGTCAGTGCTTCCTCCACTAGAGGGCTAGGGTCCACACTGTCTTGCGGAGTTCTCCCCCAAGCAGCAGGCAGTGTGGACAGATTGGGGCAGAACCCAATTCTCAGCAATTTCTAACTTTTTCATTACCTGGGTGAATTCTAGGAAGAAATGTTACAGAAGTTAAATATTGGGGGAGAAGAGTGGTTCCAGAAAGATGATGGAAGTTCACATGAGGTTTGGGGGGGATTTCTGCTCCATTCTGCTGCCTGGGATGGATATGCAGTGGCTGAAGCTCTAGCAGCCCTCTTAGACCATGAGGAGGAGGGCCCCACACAAGGAATGGTGGAGAGTGAGCTGGAACGCACCTTGGGTCCTTGGTCACTTAGCGGAGTGCTGGATAAGTAATGGGTTGTCTAGCGGAGTGCTGGATAAGTAAGTAATGGATTGTCTACTTCTAGATTTCTTCTAGATGAGGGACACCTGGGTGGCTCAGTCAGTTAAGCGTCTGCCTTTGGCTCAGGCCATGATACTGGAGTCCCAGGATCGAGACCCGCATCAGGCTCCCTGCTCTGCGGGAAGCCTGGTTCTCCCTCTCTCACTCCCCCTGCTCGTGTTCGCTCTCTCACTGTCTCTCTCTCTCTCTCTCTCTCTCTCTCTGTCAAATAAATAAATAAATAAATAAATCTTAAAAACAAAAGATGTCTTCTAGATGAAAGAAAAATAAATAAATTTTGGTAAAAAAGTAAAATAAATTTCCCATCTTAACCATTTTTAAGTATACATTTCAGCAGTGTTAACTATATTCACACAAACTACTGTTTTTTTTTTTTTTGCTTTTGTTTCTACGAAGCCAAACCTAATCCTAACTGAAACATAGTAGAAGCTCTTTTAACTGACCACCGATTAACGACCTTGTGAAATTAAGGGTCCTGTCCATTTCCTCAGTGACCTGTGCGAGTTGTTACAGCTCATTACATGAATGTTCCTGCCACTAAACTATATACTCTAGGACAGTGTTTCTCAAACTTGCCTGTGCTCAGAATCACCTAGAAGACTTAAGATAGTGATTACTAAACTCTGCTTCCAGAGTTTCTGATTCAGTTGGTCTGGGGTGGGGCCTAGGAATTTTGCATTTCTAACCAGTTTCCAGGAGACACTGATGCTGGGGTCTGGGGACAGGCTTTGAGGCTGATCTAAGGACAGCAGAGTCTTCTGTCCTTGTAGGCAGAGCTGAATGTTACCAGGAATCAATTATGTATGTTCTGAAACCTGTGTATATATATTTACAAATTTATACTGTTACAGTTGTAAATCTTTACAGCTGTAAATAGTAAAAATAATCTAATTTGTAAATCTTTAACAATTGTAACAGTGTAAATTTGTTTATACCTAATGGACTTGTGGTTGTAATTTAATTAAATATCACATCAACCTATGGAAAGGTAGTTGAGAAAAGGATTGTTGCTATGAAACCAAGCTGAATGTTTTTGCAAGACAATATAGGTGCTCACTAAAATAGTATATGTGCTGCCAAAACAAGCCCAGCCCCTCACTAAAATAATGTTTGGTTTCATGGCACAACAGTTAAAGACCAGGAAAAAAAAATCTATAAAAATTTAGAGGAATTATGCATTCAAGTTGCTTTAACAGAGTCTTTAAATTATTGTTTTACTTTAAATAAATCAAGGCTGCAAGTTGGAAATGATGTGCTTTGGTTGTGATTTAGTCAATAAAGATAAAATAGAACTTCAATCTGTGGATCCCGTCTTGAAAAAACCCCAAAAACCTTTGGCGAAGTGGCAAACAAATGCACGCTTAAACATTTTAAATCGAGATAACATTTTAAATTAAAACTAAACGTTTAAATTAAAATATTTAAAGTTTATGTTCCCTGCGTCCTTGCTTTTTCAGTTAACTGCTTGTCTCAGCCTGGGTTACCCAGAATGCAGAGCAGGTGGAAGTGGCTTCTGGGCCATTGCTTTAATCAAGAATGCAACCCAGGCAAGATGAAGAAAAGGGGAGTGAGGCAAGGAAGGAGGGAGCGCCAGTGTGAAACCGCCAAACTGAGCGGGCCTGCACTTGCAATCAAGTGTGACCAATTTCTTATGGGGCTATTTTCTTTCTTTCTTTCTTTCTTTCTTTCTTTCTTTCTTTCTTTCTTTCTCTCTCTCTCTCTCTCTCTCTCTCTCTTTCCTTCCTTCCTTCCTTCCTTCTTTCCTTCCTTCCTTCCTTCCTTCCTTCCTTCCTTCCTTCCTTCCTTCTTTCCTTCCTTCTTTCTTTTTCTTTCTTCCTTCCTTCCTTCCTTCCTTCCTTCCTTCCTTCCTTCCTTCCTTCCTTTCTTTCTTTCTTTCTTCTTTCAAGATTTTATTTATTTGACAGAGAGAGACACAGCAAGAGAGGGAACACAAGCAGGGGGAGTGTGAGAGGGAGAAGCAGGCTCCCTGCCAAGACTTGATCCCAGGACCCAGAGATCATGACCTGAGCCAAAGGCAGATGCCCAACGACTGAGCCACCCAGGGACTATTTTCTGAGAGGCTATATAAATGGCTGTTTTTCAGCACAGTATGTCTAGAGAAAAGAGGGAGAAGAATTTACTTGCTGCCTCCCCTCTTTCATTGACTAAATGTTTGTTCCATGGGGTGTTGATTTTCTTACACTCCCATTGAGCCACACATGGGCACCAGGGCTGGCCTCCTGGGCAGGTGACCAGTGCAGTCATACAAGGCCCCAAGCTCAGGAGGGGGCTGACTCCTGGTGTTTAATGTTCTGTAGTTGCTGTCTTGGAATTCTTAATAATTTTATCTCTGAATGTGTATTCTGTAAGGGAAGTCTGAGGGATAATGAAGCACGTGCCTGGGGACTTGGAATTTCTGCTCACGTGTCCCGCCTCTCCTCTTTTCCCTGATATCTGGGTTGGGTTCTCGGCAGCCTGCTTCCTATCCCTACAGCTGCCCCTTGCGCACCCCCCCCCCAATGCCATTACACTGTCTATTAGCCTGAATGTTTCAGGGTGTTGAGGCATATGGTGAGACAGTGGAGTCCATGGTCATGGGTCCCTTGTTACATTTTCTCTTCTATCAGGTGGGTACCTTGGACCAAGGCAATGTTCTGTGTGATATAATGTCAATAGAATAGGCATTTGTAAACCCTGGCTGGTGGTGCTGTTGGAGGCATTGTGGAGATGAAAGGCAAACCTTAACTTAAGCAGGTGTCACATCTGGAAAGAACAACTACTGCTCTTCATCTAGGGGAAAAGGTTATGTAAGTATAATTCCTTGAGGAACAGTGCTATGCTATTAAATATTTCAGTGTCAGTCTCTGCTCTTGGCAAGTTGGGCATTCAGCAGTGGTACTAGCTTTGTCCATTTTGATGAGGAGTAATTCATGCTATGTAGCCCACCCATACCATGGTGGCTTGGATGAGGCTATGGATATAGCATGAGTCTATTGTACAAGCATGATGGTGGCCAAGAAAGAAAGGTTGTCTCATGTCTGTAAGACAAGTCACCCTGTCCATCTGGTTGGTGAGAACCTTACCTGAGAGGGTCGGACATTAACACGAGACACAAACATATAAACACTTAGTATCTACTTCCATCGGTCATTCACCTGCCTCTTCCCCCAGACCTCCTTATTCCCGATAGTCCAATCTTGTTCCTTTCAGGACTTGACCAAACAGGCCGTTCTTTGCCACTGCCCAGGAATTTCTTCATATCTTTACTTCAGGCCATTCCATATTGGAGTGGGCAGCCAAGTATACTGCTCAGAGGTCTATCTACAGGGAGAATTTCCCTTTATCACTGTCCTTTAGGTCCGTTCCTCAGCAATGCAGCTGCAGTCTTTTAATTTAATTTTTTTTTGCTTTATTTTATTTTATTTTATTTTGGTTTTGTACCAATATATTGTTATGGACCCATCTATGAACCAGGCTTGAGGTCTTTCTCCCTCTGTTAACTGGTATTAAGGTATCCTCTGTGAGTCTACAGGAATGAGCTGAGGAGGAGCTATTGGTGCCATTGAGACAAGTGAATGGGAGTCTGGATGACCTGTGCATGTAATTTACTTAGACCTCATTTTCCATCATTTGGTGGATTGCTGTACTTGCCTGACCTCATGATTCAGTGAATCTAATCATATCCAGCTGGATGGGCAAATCTCAAACTCATTTGCATAGTCAGTTGGTATCCCAAGTTCAATCAATCTCTACGAGGACCCAGTGGCACACCAAGAGCTGTTTTTCAAATGGAAATTAGTTCTTAGCCGTAGATGATGTGGCCTTGCTCTATGACCCTAGTATTTTGTGATAACTCTCCCGCTGAGGCTTTCTGAGACTCCACACAGTGTTCTTATCCACCACAGTTGCTTCCAGCACCACCAGATCCACTGAGAGATAAGGTGGCAGAGCAGCTTGCACCTCCACTCGGACTCCTGATTCCGAATGCAATCCCAGGAGAAAAGTGAGGGAAAAGGGGTAGGGAAGCAAGAGAGGAGAGTGAGTGAGTAAATATGAACATGCATTAGTCAATGGCCACCACTTGGATCTGAGAGCAACCGATTTCTCGGGGCACCTGGCTGGCTCAGTCAGTGGAGCTTGTGACTCTTGATCTTGGGGTTGTGAGTTCGAGCCTCACATTGGGTGTAGAGATTACTTAAAAATAAAATCTTTTTTTTTAAGATTTTATTTATTTGAGAGAGAGAGAGTGAGAGAGAGATAGCATGAGCAGAAGGAGGAGCAGAGGGAGAAGGAGAAGCTGACTTCCCCTATGAGCAGGGAGCCTGACACGGGTCTCGAGGTGATGCAGGGCTCCATCCCAGGACCCCGGGATGATGACCTGAGCTGAAGGCAGGTGCTCAACTGACTGAGCCACCCAGGTGCCCCTAAAAATAAAATCTTAAAAAAAATGACTGATTTCTCAAGCTCATGAGATAATTTTCTGACAGGCTTTGCTGTGTTTTGTTTTCAGGTCAGTTCACATAGAGTCCAGTGGAAGGAAGAATCTATCTGTCAGCTGCCATTTTGCCTTAGTCAAAGATCTATCATCTATTCCCTGGGACATTAATTTCCTCACACTTCCCAATTGCACATATGTGGGCAATATATATATATATATATATATACATATATATATATATATATATAGTCTGCCTCAATAAGGAGATCCTCTGGAAAAACCTGGAGGTCAATGTGAGAGATGTAGGGTGTGGGCACAAAGGTAGAAACTGTTGGATTGTGGCAGCTGGTCTGGAACAAGTGACCAAAATCCTTGGATTCAGTTGAGACCAAGAGTGCCGCAGCAGCACCAAGGTAGTGTTTGATTTATTTATTTTTTAAAAAAGATTTTATTGATTTATTTGTCAGAGAGAGAGCACACAAGCAGGGGGAGAGGCAGAGGGAGAAGCAGACTCCCTGATGAGCAAGAAGCCCAATGCGGGGCTCGATCCCAGGACCCTGGGATCATGACCGGAGCCAAAGGCAGACACCTAACTGACTGAGCCACCCAGACATCCTGAAGAATTCGATTTATTTATTTTTTTAAAGATTTTATTTATTTATTCATGAGAGACACAGAGAGAGAGAGAGAGAGAGAGAGAGAGAGAGAGACAGAGAGACAGAGAGGCAGAGGGAGAAGCAGGCTCCCAAAGAGCAGGGAGCCCAATGTGGGACTCGATCCCAGGATCCTGGGATCATGACCTGAGCCAAAGGCAGATGCTTAACCATCTGAGCCACCCAGGCACCCCAAGAATTTGATTTATTAACCAACTACACATCCCAGGTGAACTGGATTGGAGGGCCTCTGTTCCATTTATCTGAATTATTGATCATGATTGTCATTGACCCTATCCCAGCGACCTTTCCCTGCAGCTCCTAACTCATGTGTCCAACTGCCCATCTTGCCGCATAAATTTAATCAGGCATTTCAAACTTCATGTTGCCATACCAGAGCTCTTAATTCCTCCCACCCCACCAGACTTGCTTCTCCCTTAGTGAGTTGCTCAATTCTCACATCTGAAAGTTACACTTCTCTCTTTTCCTCGGTGTCCTCTCCCTTGACTACTCCCCATTTGCTCCAGTAACAAGTCTCCCAAGACACGTCTTGAATACGCTCACTTCACCATGACTTCCAGTGGAAGCCACTTTTACCGTTCCTTGTATTATTGAAATAACCTCCCTTCTATACTTGCTCCACCTAGAATCTGCTCTTCCCAGAGCAGGAGTACTTTCTAAAAAGGGAATGTAGATCATGTCGCTAGCCTGCTTAAAACTCTCTGATATGCGCCCTCCTATAATTAGCATAAAATCAAATCACATAAGTGGTCTAGCTCAAACCTATCTCTCTGACTTTATTTCACACCACTCACTTCCTCCACCATTGCATTCTAGCCACACTGGCTTTCTTTCTGTCCCTAGCTCTTCCCTCTGCCCAGAGTGCGCTCCTCCCTGAGCTATGCATGGCTTTTTCCAAAGAGTCCGCCGATGAGGTGTAGCCCACCCCCTTCCTGTCCCACCGCCCTACACTTATTTTTGTTTCCTGTCTCTTCCTGGCCCCTCTCATTAGAGTGTAAGCTCCATGAGAACAGAGAACTTATTCTTTTCCACTCTTGGATTTATTGAACCTAGAAGAGTGCTTGGTGCAATGTGGGTGCTCAATAAATATTTCTTGAATGAATGCATGGATACTGATACCTGTAATAGAATTATTTATGACTAAACCAAGAATTCCCTTTTATAAATAGAAAATGTTTCAGATAAATATTTGTCAAATAAATTTCTTTTTAATGGCATCCTGTTTTTCATTTGACTGAAGAGGACATAGAAACTGTTTCTAGGAGACTAACAGCTTGGGTTCCATGCCCAGATAGGTCAAGTAGGCTTCCCTATGGAGGATTCAGACTGGGGATCAGTTGTTGCAGCCAACTGTCAGAAACTTCACGGCTAATTTCAAATAGACCTGGCTGAAGTTAATTCTTATGCATAGCCTAGGGAGGACCAGAGCCTTTAGCAGGCTAGAGGAGGAAACCTTTCAAGCCAAACCTATGCCAATGAAGCTCTTCTGTTACCTAGAAAGCACATAGCATGAGAAACTCATTTTAGACCCATTGTATTACTGTTGTCTGTATTCTCTAGAGGAAAGCTCTCATCGTTCTTTGATGTTATTTTTTGGGGTGGCCCTTCGAAATCATCTGGTTTAGCCTTATTTTATGGATGAGGAAAGTTAAGATCTGGAGAGGGAAGGCGACTAAGCCAAGGTCATTCTGTTAATCAGAGGCAGATCCAGTACCAGAATTCAGATCTCCTAACAGAGCCTTGAGGCTTTTACAATATATCACAGCACGTGTTCCTTTCTTCTCCTGCTCTCCTAAAAAAAAACAAAAAACAAAAAACAAAAAACTCAAGAGATTTGCCTTAAATAATGTCCTTGTGAGTCCCGATGGGACCACCTTGGGTGTCTGAATGCTGGCAGTGGTAGTAACAAGGAAGGCACTGATCTTCCTTTCTTACTTTGCTTGGAATATTCTGGACTCATGATCAAACACATATTTCCCATCAAGGGAAGTAACTGTGTTTTCAGTTAGGGCTTCAGTGAGACCTACATAAAGTCACAGGAAACATTCCTATTCCAACTAGTTACCAGTCTGCCGAAATTCACTAGAAAGAAATTACTGTGGGTGTGTTTTCTCACAGGGATTCAATTTGTCTCCTACGAATCAACAGTTGTCTTTCCTCTCCAGGTTTAGGTTTGCAGAATTTCAGAAAGTTTATCCAGGTCTCAAAAAACCAGAACCGTTTTTCTTTGTATTGTGTTGCTGTGATTAAAAGGAGCATCAGGGAAAGAGTCTGCATAATTTGTTTCGGAGATTTTGGGGGGAAGATGGAATGTTTTCCTTCACTGAAAACAACTCGATTCTATATTCTCTCTCCTGTATATGTATTCACCGTTTACTTCTTTCTCCGTTTTCCTGACTTCGAGTTTGCGGTTTTCTATCCATATGTGTTTCCTCTAGACAACTCTCAGGACGATGAGGATTTGGTGGTTGGGGGTGGTGAACACCTAGGAGCCAACTGAATAACTCACCAGCCCGGTGCATTTCTAGCATGCGGCCAAGAAGTTCAGGACCGGTGTTGGCTGGCTGGAGCGTCTTGGTAAGCGTGGCCCTTTCTAAACATTCTATGAGATGTGATGACAGCAGCACGATGTTCTTTTGTTTCCAGGGTGGGTCTGGGGGGACAGCAGACCACTCAGGACTTCGAGTGCGTCCGTCGCGGAGCAAAAGCTTGAGCTGAAACACCCGGCTGAGATCCTCCCGGGGTTCCTCCCTCCTGCAAATGACTTTGGTATTTACTGCAGCTGCCCGTTGTTTTCGGCGCTCTCCTGGCTCCGCTCGGTCCCTGAAGAGGCAGCGGCACATCCAGCAAGACCCGTCCCGTAGCCCTACCTTTGTGCTGCCCTTCCCTCCCCAGTAAAATGTTGTCGGCGCACAAAAGCGGCCGCTGAAGGGGCGCTGCTTGGGGCGGAGAGGGAGGGAGCCCGCCCGCCGCGCGCCGCCGCACCAGCTCCAGCGGACGCCGCTCGCCCCGCCTAGGACACTAATGGAGCGTCCCTAAGAGACCCCAACTCCAGCCTGGCTCACCCCAGCTCTCTCCCCCACCTCCAGACCCCCAGGTGAGACTAAAACAAAGCGACAGCCCCCGCGACCGACCGACAGTCCCGCCTGCCTGCCTGTAGAAGCGGGGCTCGCAAGCAGGCTCCTAAGCCCGGAATTCGACCCGAATCTTGGGCATGTTTTGTTTCGTGGAAAGAAATGTTGTCATCACCGTTTTCCTTTGTTTTCCAGCCGTTTCTTTTCTTGCGGTAACTTAAAAACATTTCCTCCGGGGATGGGGCGAGGAGAGTCGGATATAAATGTTTACAAGTGCCAAGCCCTCTGGCTGACTGGGGTGTTTGCGACTTCAGAAATACCCACTCCTAACCAGGTTACCCAGGCGAGGCTTCCAAGGGCCTCCTAAGAATGGTGGCTGAGAGCCAAGGGTACACACGGGATGCTGAGATTTGTGGGGGTCTGTTTCAGCATTTATATTTAAATATCTTGCACTCTAAGAATTTTTAATTGGAGATTTTCGCCTTGAGGTGCTCCAATAAATCAGAGAAGGAGCCAAACCTAGTTATTTCGCTTCGTAACCAAGCTTTATTTCAGGGCTTTCTTTCCCCTGCGGTTCTTGCCCCGAAGCGATCTGTAAAGCGAACCCACTCTGATACAGTTTGAAAAGTGCATTTTGTACTTGGCTCTTTCTTTGATCGAATTAATCTGGGCTTTTTTGTAGTTCTAAATGAGGCCTATGGGCTGACAATGTAGCTGTTTAAAGGGGATTTTAGGGGATAATGGCCAATGCAAATAGCGCCATGAGAATGGCAACTTGCTTTTGCACTTTCAATCACATAATAACAGCAAAGAAAGCTTTTAAAATGAATTGAAATTTTGTGGCATGCCATCTGGGATTATTTGGGGAAACAGTTCTGAATACTGCAGTTGGGCAAAAGAATGGTGGTACGGTCTGCTCTTAAGCTGACATGTTTCAGATGGCAACCTTATGCTAACTGGTGCAAAGTTGGCTAGCATTTTTTTTTTAATTTTATTATTTTCTTTCTTTCGGATTATCTGCAAAAATTCTCTTTGATTGCTGGTATTTGGGTCTGAAAAACTTTTCTATTGTTGAAGAATTCAATTCAACCCCTTGCAGCTGCTGATCCCCTCATTGTTCCACTCGTTATGTGTACGCGTCTCAGATGAATGTAGCCAAGCCTTTTAGTGCCTTAATAGGTGTCTACATAAAGGTCATTTATTCTGCCGTACTTGTTTTAACAAAAGTTTATACACAAACAACAACCACAGCTAAAACATTCATGTTAATCAATTTCCTCCTGATGCAGAATGCAAAAACTGCCTCAGGCCACGGCCCCGGGCATGAAAAATGTTTTCTGTGTATGATGCTGCAAAGCAGAAAGTAGTTTAAGTAATTTCGTTGAGGGCAAAGCATAATTATTTCACCACAGTTTCTAGCCGAGAGCGCCCATTCTGTGCTTCTCTGTGTGTGGAGCTATGGTCAGGTTACATGGAGGGCAGAGAGGTGCTTTGGATGCAGGGAGTTGAGGCATTAGCTTTTCCCTTGATGTTCACCCTGGTTTGGGGGCTGTTCTCCGTGAACTTCTGCTATTGTCTCTGCAGGGAAGGACGGGAAGGTGATACTAGAATCTGGAGAAAATTGCATAAAGGTATCTAGAATTTCAAAAAAAAAAAAAAAAAAAAAGATTTCCTCGCAGGTGTAAGTCCCCCTGCTGTACAAAAGAGGACCACAGCCACTTCTTCCCATCTGTAAACCCCACAGGGGCTGCTTTTAGGATGAAGTCAATGATGACAAGAACAGCTTCCCACCGCAAGCTCAGGTGAGGAATGCCCGTAGGCTAACTAACATGGGGGGGGGGTAGTTACAAGCGAGGATTCCTAAGGGATCTTGGTGCTTGTGGGGGATTGCTGAGCACAGTGGACGTCATATGGAAATTACAGAACTCTGGCCACGCGGGGGAGGGAGCAAGGAGGTCCACCCACCCGACCTCCCTGAGCAAACCCCAAAGAGCTTGCCTCTGCCAGGTGATTCAGAGATGGGGCCACATTCTTTGATCCATCTCAGGATGATACTTAGTAACTGATCACGGCTCTAAATTCACCCAGATTCTTCAGGAGGTAATTATAAACACTCTTAGGCATCTACAGGTTGTTCTCCCAGGCCCTGTCAGTTTATCTGCTCAAGGTTTAGACTTGGTGAGTTAAGGATTCAAGTCCTTAGATGCTTTGAGGGTTTTGTGAAGGTCAAAAAAGCTCTGAGATTTGGCCTTAGGGTGTGGCCACCTCTTCCCCCAACCTCCTCTGGGGATCTCTTCCTTTCTGGACTCTCCCAGGGGCCCAGCGTAGTCAGCTGATTCTTCCCCACAGAGACTTCTCAGCCTTCTGGGTTAGACAGTGCTTCTTAAACTTTAAGGAGCTGCAAAGGACCCGGGATCTTTTAAAATGCACATTGTGATTCTGTTGCTCTGGGATGGGGCCTGAAAATCTGTATTTCTAAGGAGCTCCTTGGTGATTGCTGATGCTGCTGGGGGTCTGGATTTTAACTCACCAAGAGGTGAGGTACAGTTCTCACTGTCCCACAGCCAAATTATCCATCTGTAAGATGATGGGGATAAAAATGCACATTGAGGCCATCAGGGAGTTCTTGGCTTTTCAACTCCAGTAACTTTTCGGGAGATTGGGAAAGGCTTGGGGACAGTCTGGTTTTAGGGAGCTTATCCTACAGTTTTTCTTGCACCTCATTTGATCCTTTGGTTCCAAGCAGGAGACACAAAGTAAATGATATTTGATCCCAATCTTTTATCATTTCTATATTATTCGCTCATTTAAAAAATGCATTAAATGTATACTGGATGCCTACTATATGTAGGCACTGCCTGAGGTGCTGTGGGCACAGTGGTGGCAAATAGCTCTCATCCCTGTCCACAAGCAGTTTGCACTCCTGGAGCCTGCAGCAGAGAGGGTCTCACCCTGGCTGCACTTTGGAATCACTTCGGGAGTTTTGGGGACTCATAGATGTCTGAGCCCCACTCCCACTTGGAGAGAGGCCCTGGTCTGGGATGGGGCTCAGTCAACAGCAGTTTTGAAGTGCTTTTCAGGGGCATCTAGTGCACCCAGGACTGAGCATCCTTGGCCCAAAGCCTTCCTGCCAGCCCGCCTTTCCAGAACATCACGCTCATTGTCGTGAGAGAGGAAGTGGCAAAGCTACTGTGTGTTCCCTTCAGAACTTCGTGGCGTCACAGCTACTCATGTGTCCGTGACATCAGATCCTGAGTCTAAGTCCTAGGATGTGGTGTCGCTCTGGCATTAGCCCCTCCACTGCTCAGCTGAGGCTGCTTTGGTGCAAAAGAGGGGCAGGACTTCATTGGTTCTAGTTTGGGTGAGCAACTGTCCCGGTTTGTCCGAGACTGAGGGGTTCCCCAGGATGTGGGACTTCCGGTGCTAAAGCCAGGGAAGTCCCATCCTGGACAAACCTGGATGAGTTCGTAGGCACCTTAATTCTAATGTAATGACTCCTGCTGTGGGGTTCTCAAGCTTGACACAAAAAGCATGACTCATAGTAGGAAAATGGATAAATTGGACCTCACTAAATGAAAAGCTTTTGCTTTGTGAAAGACTACGTAAAGAAGATGAAGAGATTAGCTACAGACTGGGAGAAAATATGTGCTGACCACATGTTCTATAAAAGGCGAGCATCTAGAATATATAAAGAATTTTGAAGACTCAATAGGAAAAACCAAACAGCGCAATTAGAAAACGGGCAAAAAGACATGGACAGACATTTCACTGAAGAGGATATACAGATGGCAAATAAGCACATGAAAAGATGTTTGACATCACTAGTCATTAGAGATATGCAAATTTAACTGCAATGAACTATTACTATATGCCTATCAGAACGGCTATAATGAAAAATAATGACACCACTGAATGCTGGTGAGGATGTGGATAAAATGGATCACTCTTAGGTCGTGTGTGGGAATGTAAAATGATACAGCCACCCCAGAAGACAGTTTGGAAGTTTCTTATAGAATGAAACATGCAACTACCATATACCCAAGCAATTGTACTCTTGAACATTTATCCCAGAGAAATGAAAACTTGTGTTCACACAAAAAGTTGTACCCAAATGTTCATAAAAGCTTTGTTTGTAATCACTAAAAATTGGAAACCACTTAGATGTCCTTCAACAAGCAAATGGAGAGTCAATGATTGCATTTCAGTAGATAAAATCTTTTATTTTTTTAAGATTTTTTAAAAATGTATTTATTTGATAGAGAGAGAGCGAGAGAGGGAACACAAGCAGGGGGAGTGGGAGAGGGAGAAGCAGGCTCCCTGCCGAGCAGGGAGTCCAATGTGGGGCTCCATCCCAGGACCTGGGATCATGACCTGAGCCGAAGGCAGATGCTTAACGACTGAGCCACGCAGGCGCCCTGATAAAATCTTGTAAAACATTGTTTGTGGGGAAAGAAAAGAAAAGGAGGTGAGGATATTGGAATTACTATTCCAGTGCTTACTAGGGCTGGATATTTGATTTCGGGGTTCTACATTCAGAGGGTAGTCAGTCTGTGTGGTGAGCTGGGAAGAACCCTCTGAGGGGCTGGGTGAAGAACACAGCAAAAGAGAATTCAATGAACTGGAAAATTAAAAAACCCCAAAACAACAACGACGACAACAACAACAAAAACCCTCAAAGCCAAGTTGTAAGTAAGAATACTCATGTCAGGGATATTTAATTTAGAAAGGGGACTATTTCTAGGATATAGTTGATGTAAGTTCAACTCGATATCCTTCTATGTCTGTACCTCTGTAGTATAAGGATAACATGCTCATAATAATGTTCGGATCATGAAGTGCTTTCTGACTTGTCAAAACTGCTTTATAAATGTTATTATGGGTAGACTGTATTACAGTTTTCTGCAATGTGGTAGTGCATGGATGGTCTTGTTATGGCATCTCTTAATTAATGTTTGCTGATCCAGACCATGCTCTTTCCCGTCCCTTGGATGTTCAGGAGTTGAAGGTACCTGAACCAAACAGAACTCATGAATGCCTCCTTCCACTGCTAATAGAAGGGTTCATCTGTTGGTTCAGATCATCATTCAGGTTGGATTTGGGGCCCAAGCATCCAGAAGTGCCAAGCCAAGGGGCTCACTTGTGTTTTTCTTGCTAAAACGGTACCCTACTGGAGCCTCCCCGCCCCCCCACCTCTAGTATAGTAGATATAATGACAGCTGACTCCTGTGTGGTACTTCCCATGCACCAGACACCGTTAGAAGTATTTTACTCATGTTAACTCATTTAATCCGCCTTTCAAGCCTATAAGATAAGTACAATTTCTATTCCCATTTTACTGATAAAATGAGCTCCTTGCTCAGCGAGGAGCCTGCTTCTCTCTGCCTGCTGCTTCCCCAGCTCGTGCTCACTCTCTGACAAATAAATAAAATCTTAAGAAAAAAAAAAGAACCAAAGTTCAAACCCAGTTCATCTGACTCTGGAGTTCATTCCCTTCCAAAATAAAGTATGCAAATGCATAGACTTTGTAATAGGTCATCTATTTGAATGCCAAATATTTTTATTTTAATATGCCTCAAATTTTCCAGAATTTGTTTTGGTTCCCTTTTCTGAATCAATTTCTCTATTAAGTGTCTATATCACTTACATGCAATATTCCAGTTTGCCAAAATGGTAACCCATGGTAGGCTGCATTAACTGTGGAGTCTCACAAATGGCAAGACTAGATTAAGATGGAATAACGTTATTGTAAATGTCATTGTGCATGTCAGCTGTTTTGATGAGGCCTGCATAATTGAACAGTTACTGGTGCTATGGAATAATTTGTTGGATAGCATCATTTTCATTTATTTAAAATTAAGATTCAGGATAATGTGTCATTTGTGTTCATGGATTGCCATTTTCCCCATGGGCACCCTTGAAGATGAAGGACAAGCTTGCTGTAGAAACCCTAATAAGTTTTAGAGGGTTTATGTGAAGTGTGTGTCTGCTCTCCCCTTCTCCCACGTTGGCATATCTACTGCAGCTGGGCTGACCTGTGAACACCAGTATGTTTTTTATTCTATGATATGTTCACAGGCTTGGAGGGATTTGAATGGCTCTAGATTTAATCACCGTCTACTGTTTCTTAGTGGAGCACATATTCCTTTAAAAATGAAATGAGACCATGTTATCTTACAGCAGTCTAAGGGATTTTTCTTGCAGGAGTTTGTTGTTGTTGGTACCAAGACTCTCTTTTAGTATTGCTTCTGTTTCTCTATTTTTCAAGAAAAATCAGAGGGTAACTTATGTGATTCCCTCCCCACCTCCTTTCCTCACTCTCAACTCAGACTCCTGAGCTAGCTCAGTAATTAACTTTTAGATAAGTTACTGCTGGAGGAAAAGGGAAGTTACCTTGAGAGCCGGAAGTCAGTCCATCAAAGCAGTCAGGGGAGACATCCCTATAATTTTGTCGTTTGGCAAATGATGACAGTAATGCTTGCTTGACGATCTAAGAAATAGCATGTCAAGCATGCAGGCATCCAATGAGGAGGAAAAAAACCCTACGCCATCATCAAAGTGTCTTCTCTCTGACTCAGAACATAAGGGGCAGGGAGAACAGTGTCACCACGGCTAAACACACACTTACACTTACCCCCCACCGGCAGTCCTGTGAGCTGCCAGATCAATCTTCAGTAGAAGAAAGTCATGGCCCAGAATTTAGCCAGGTTATAGAAACGACTTTCTCTGAGCAATCAGGCAACTGGCAGAAGATGGAAAAAAGCATCAAGTCCACCCCGTTGTGATGGCCATGCTTGTATAGAATGACAAGAGGACTTTAGCTTTTTCTTACTCTTTTAAGCTCTATGTCACGCTGACTTAAGTCCTAATTCTATGTTCGTTACTATTTCCCCTCTTATTTAGTTTTCCTTTGACTTGTTCCTTAGAATGACAGTTTATAATGATGCATGCTAAAAATGACATGTTTTTGTATTCTATTGACTGGCTAAACAACTCTTGCTATGTATTCCATCTTTTTTGGCTCATACTTCACTGAATTATGACAACCTTCTCAACTGTTGGAAGTAGCGTTACTATTTTTATCACATATACTATCGAAGCTGGAATTCCACTGGATAGCCCGGAGACTTGGAGAACAGGAAGGAGCCTTTGAGCCAATAAAAGCTGCATTTGCAGAGTGCTTAGTCCCTGTCAAGGATCCCAATAAATGTATAGTGTTTCATTCTCTGCAGTCTGTGGGGTGAGTGTAAATTATCCCCATTTTATAGTGAGGATGAATGAGGCCTGGCCAGGTGAACTAACATGAGCAAAGTCTCCCATCTGGTAGAGCTAGGAGTAAAATAGTAGCTGCCCTCACTCCGGTGTGTGCTCGGAAGGTCCAGGTGCTGACTCCCTGGGGTGAATACCTTAGAAAAGAAAACTGAGGTCAGGAAAAGTTAATTTACCTAAAATGACATCAACACATGGCTAATTTTCTGAGTTAACTAAGAAAGCAAAAAGGGGGGAAGGCCAGGTGAAGAGCCTGGTGTCCTGGAATGGAATTCTATCCCTTCTAGGCCTTAGGCACTTCCCCACCCCCATCTCTGGAAACTCCTTCACTGATGAGAGCCCAAGCACATTCTAGCAATAAGCACTTAGAAATAACAGTTTGTTGAGATATAATTTACGTATCATAATATTCACCCTTTTAAAATATATCATTCAGTGGTTTTAGTATATTCACAGAGTTGTTGGAACCATCACCAGCCCCTGGTTTGCCTATTCTGCACATAAATAAATGGAATAATTCAATATGTGGCCTTTTGTGTCTGGCTTCTTTCACTTAGCATAATATTTTCAAGGTTCATCCATATTGTAGTATGAATCAGTTGCCTTTTTTTTTAATAAAGATTTATTTATTTGACAGAGAGAGTCACAGCGAGAGAGGGAACACAAGCAGGGGGAGTGGGAGAGGGAGAAGCAGGCTTTCCGCTGGGCAAGGAGCCCGATGTGGGGCTTGATTCCAGGACCCTGGGATCATGACCTGAGCCGAAGGCAGACACTTACCGCTTAACCGACTGAGCCACCCAGGCGCCCGAATCAGTTGCCTTTTAACAGATGAAAAATATTCCATTGTGTAAATATACTACATTTTGTTTATTCATTTATCAATCTGTGGACATTTGGGTCCTTCCACTTTTTGGTTATTGTGAATAATGCTGCTATGAACATTCATGTATTAGTTTTTGTGTGGATGTATTTTTTTTTTTAAGATTTTATATATTTATTTATTTGGGGTGGGGAGGAGCAGACGGAATCTCACACAGACTCTGCTGTGAGCACAGAGCCCCATGCGGGGCTTGATCCCATGACCCTGAGATCATGACCTGAGCTGAAATCAAGACTCAGATGCTCAACTGACTGAGCCACCCAGGTGCCCTGTGGAATGTATGTTTTCATATTTGGGGGGCATATACCTAGGAGTAGAATTGCTGGGTCATATGGTAACTCTGTGTTTAGATTTTTGAGGACCTGCCAGACTGTTTTCCAGAGTGGCTGCACTATTTTATAGCCCTCCCAACGTGGTCTGAGAGATCTGCTTTTTCCACATCTTGCCCACACTTGTTATTGTCTTTTTGGGTGCTGTAATGGACAAGCCCAGAACTCTTTTGATTATAGCCAACCTAGTGGGTGTGAGGTGGTATCTCATAATGGTTTTGGTTTGTATTTCCTTAATGATTAATAATGTTGAACATCTTTTCATGTGCTTATTGACCATTGTATATCATCTTGGGAGAAATAGCTGTTCATATCCTTGGCCCATTTTTAATTAGGTTGAGTGTTAAGAGTTCTTTGTATCCTGGATAGTAGACCTTTATCACATACGTAATTTGCAAATGTTTCTCCCATTCTGTGGGTTGTCTTTTTGCTTTCTTGATGGTGTTCTCCAAAGCACAAAGTTTTTAATATTGATGAAGTCCAATTTATCTGTTTTTTAAGTCACTTGGACTTTTTTTGTCATATTAAGAAAACATTTCCTAATCCAGGGTCACAAAGATTTACTCCTATTATTTCCTTCTAAGTGAAATATGTAGTTTTAGTTCTTATTAATTATAGTAAGAACTAAAATCTTAGGTTTATAATGCATTTTGATTTTTTGTACATAGTATGTGATAAAAAGCATTTTTCATGCAAGTTTATGGAAGTTAATCAGGTTGGCAGATATCACTTTGATTATTAAATTGATGTATATTAGAACAATATAGTCCATTACTTGAAATTATGTTAGTCTATTAATATGATTATGAAGGAAATATTAGAATTTTGGCTTCACATTTAAAATTGATGCTAGCCCTGTCTTTTCTAACTTTAATTTTCTTAAAACTAATAATAGTAAAATGTTCTATGATTCTTTGATTCATATCTATTAAGCCACTATACTGGGGATGGGAAATCATTTTCTATTAAGGGACTTCTGCTAACAGAAATAAAAAAGCAATTCATGAGCCACAGGAGTAAAACATAACTTTAATTATTATTATAAAGGAAGTAATAAGATTGAAAAAAGAGTCTACGAATCTGGTTCTTGCATTAGGAACAGGCAACTGAAAGTACTATGTAAGCACTTAAGAATTAAGTGTTTAAGCACGCCATAGTTCCATATGTTGGCCAACTGCTGAGGAAGAGAAAAGAGATGGACGGGATTGGGAAGGAAGGATCAGGGAAAATGAATTCAGGAGAGAGACCAGTCAGGAAAGCCACCCCCAGATGGCTAGTGTGGCCTGGCAGTTCATGGGGCAGGGGGGACTGTGGCAGAGTGGAGAAGACCCACCCAGATGAATGGCACTCAATGAAACATGTAAAATTTGTGCTATTAAAAATAGAAAGGCAAACAGAATAGAAGAGGAAAGAAAGAGACTGCAATAGGGCGACTGGGTGGCTCATTTGGTTAAGGGTCTGCCTTTGGCTCAGGTCATGACCCCAGGGTCCTGGGATCGAGTCCCACATCGGGCTCCCTGCTCAGCGGAGAGTCTGCTTCCCCCTCTGCCTGCCGCTCCCCCTGCTTGTGCTCTTTCTCTCTCTCTCCCCCCCCGCCAACTCTCTCTTTGACAAATAAAATCTTAAAAAAAAAAAAAGAAAGAGACTGCAGGATGCAGAAATTTATCAGAGTGCTGAAAAGGAAAACAGGTTTCAGGAAGTCATGAGCATTTTGGGAGACCGGGATTAAGTCATTTTAAAGGGGGGGAGGGTTCTCCTTATTCAGTCAAAAGCATAATGACAGATCTCCTATCTTGGTACTCTCACCCTGGGAAGGATGACATTCAGTTAGGACCCCATCCAGCTTCACAACCATGTCTCTTATCTTGGCAGGGTCTCTGCTGTATCACACCTAGTCCTAGTACAGAAGATGGAATTTCTTCTAGTGAGTTCATGGAAGTCCTTGTTTTTTTTTTTTTTAAGATTTTATTTATTTGCGAGAGAGAAAGAATGAGAGAGAGAAAGCACATGAGAGGGGGGAGGGTCAGAGGGAGAAGCAGACCCCCTGCTGAGCAGGGAGCCTGATGCAGGACTTGATCCCGGGACTCCAGGATCATGACCTGAGCCGAAGGCAGTCGCTTAACCAACGGAGCCACCCAGGCGCCCCCTGGAAGTCCTTGTTGTATATTATTCTATTTCTTTAATATATTTCATGCAGCCTTAGCACACCAGGCACTTACTAGGATCATATATAAATGCCTCTTTTTTTGCTTTCAAGGAACTCATAGCTATAATGCAGGTCAGTAGGCAAAAGATTCTAGGTCTCCGAGACAACATTAAACATGTAATATTATTATTGCAAACTTTAATTCAGATTGTGAGCAACTAGAATTCAGTTGTACTGAATTGACATGAGCGCCAGTCTCGGTACCTTGATAAAAAGGTTTGAAGTGATTAAAACAAAATGTTGATAAATAGCCAACAATGTGAGACTCTATCACTGTGTGACAGGTTTTTAATTTAAGAACATTACATGCTTTTGTATCAAGTTTTTCAATAATATTAATTTTCAAGAACATTAAATTCTGTCTAGTGTACCGAAGCTAGTAATTATAATGCATAAAAACAGCTGAATAACTGGGGTAGTGCCAATTACTCTGTCACTCATAAGTAATCAATTATTTTTGTGCAGCATAGTATATATGATGGCCGCACACAAAGTGATAATGTACAGCTCATAAATGAAAAATAGTTCTTCAAATGCATGGTAAGGCACATCTGAGGGCTTTAACAAATTTACTTGAGAGCTAGGTTTTATCTCTTTGAGGGGTGCTATGTTGAATGGTTTGAAGGGATTTTGGTTCTGGGCTGGCCTGTGTGTCCTAGGAATACTGGGAGCATAGCTCCCTTGTGCTTAAGATGACGCATGTCATTTGACTGACCACACGGCAGACATTGACGTACGGACTGTGTGATGAGTGGAGCATATGACATGGGTGGATTACAGGGGTGATAATGGTGTCTGTCTGGGGACTAGGTGTTGCATCTCCAGGATTTCCCCCTACCTTCCCAGCAGCCCCCCTGTGAAGATGGGAGAATCTTCTCTGAGGCTGACAGCCCCTGGCTCTTCTTCACGAGCTATGTTCTGGCATGCTCGCTAGACCCCTTGTCTTTCAGAAGGCCTCAGCAGTGAGCCTTTCAGGTGTCTCAAGGAGAGCTCCCTTCCTCAGTTCTGGACTCTTCCGAGAAAGGAAGCTTGGGGAGAAGTTGATAAAATTCAGAAACAGCAAGAAAACTGCTTTATAGGTTGTTGTTAGAACTAAATTGGATATTTGGCAGCGCATTTACTGTGTGAGCCAGGCACTGGTTTAATAGACACTAAACTATAATTTTTACTATTAATTGTTATTAATGATAACTATACATTGGAACTAATTGCCTATTTCATACTCTAACAATCTATTTCCCCTTTGGAAAACTCCACAGTCACAAAGGAGGTAATGGAGAGATGCTTTTCTTTGTAAAGGCTGTGTTTCATTTTAAATTTAAGTATAATTTATTAAAATCCCTCTAATTCAAATATATGAAAAAAAAGTTTGGACCCAGAGGCATCTAGAGGATGGTAGGTAGAGTATTATTTAAAGCAAATTATTGGCTTCAGTGGGTGGCATTTATTGAACATTTGCTGTGAAGCTCTGTGAAGAGTGAACCTCAGTTCTTCCCTCAGGAGTGTGTAATGAGGGCTCAAGTGGACCCTTGGTGAGAGAGAGCGAGAGAGAGAGCGAGCGAGACTGTGTATGCGTGTGCATGTGGTTAGGATAAGAGGAAGAGGGACACGAGGTAACAGAAACCAAGAGAGGAGAGTATGAGCCAGGGAGAAATTAGGAGGAAAGGATCCTAGTCATTTTTACTGCATACCAGGGGCTGGGCTTCCTGATGGGTGCCTCCAAGGAGCTTACATGCCACAGGGGAGGGGCGCGCAGACAGGGCTAAAGGCACAGAATCAGCTGAGAGTCACCTGCAGGAGCCTGGGGGAGCAGTGATGGTGCCCTGACCTAGGGAGGGTCAGAGAGCGCTTCAGGTGCTGTAACGGACAAGCCCAGAACTCTCCATGCCTCAACACAACAAAAGTTGTTTCCATGCTGTGTCACAGCCCAATATGGGGATTCCAGGCAGACAGCGTTCTGGGTCTCATTCAGAGACCTAGGGTCCCTCTATCGCATGGTCCCATCATCCTCTCAGACCCCAGAGTCCGCTCCGTTCTGCTGGTGGACGAGGAAAGAGCCTTGGGGATGTACGTCTGCTTTGCAAATGCTAAGTAGTACAAGTCACATCAGCTTATATTCCATGGGCAATAGCTAATCATATGCTCTCTTCCCCACACCAGATACCAGGGGCTTAGAAAATAGAGTGTCTGTCTGGACAGCTGTTTCCCTGTGACAATTCCATGCTACAGAAGAGGAGTCCAAATCTTAGGCGGTAGACCGTGGTCTCTGCTACAGTTGGGTTGGTGAGACATGAATGAAATAAAGCGTAACCCAGCAGCTGGAATCAACAGGTGAATTAATTAAGCTTCTGTGATTGATGGACATGATATCTGAGGGACAGATAAAGTTGTGGGTCACTCCCAGTTTTTGGCTTGGACGGCAAAGCTAATAATCTCTCTATTTACAGAGATAAGGAACAGAGGAAAGGGAAGCAGTTTGTGGGGGAAGGAAGAAAGAATAGGAGTTTGATTTTAGGTATGTGGAGTTTCAGGTACCCCAGGGGGATAGCCACGTGAAGATGAGCAGTTGTGGATTACGTGGGTCTGGAGTTTAGGGGAGAGGTCTAGGCTGGAGAAGGGGATGTAGGAGTCCTCAGTACATAGATAGAAATTGTGTCATGGAAGAGGAAGAACGTTCTGTTGTGTCTGTCTGGGTGAGAGGCAGGTGGATGGGGGTCAGGCCTCCTGCTGGGGGAGGGATCAGGAATGTTGTGGGAGAGAAAAGAAGGGAGCCAGCCAGGACACCCACACCAACACCACGTCCGACTGCAGTTAAGGGCCTGGGAGGGTGGTGCTGTAGTTGGTAGAAATGGGGGAGTTGGGATGGGGTGTTGATTCAGAAGAGGACAATAAATAGTTCAGTGTTTATGATAAAGTTATTGATATTGATGCAGATGTTGATTAATATTGATAACACAGCATTAAATAAGGGGCTTTGGAGGTAATCCCTTTTATTCTAAGTCTTTGAAAACTTAGGGGATAAAGGAGAGGAAAGGTCAGGGTGTTCTTTATTCTATGGGATATTAAACCATGTGCTTAGATACAGTCCCATAGACACTGTGCATTAAAAGGCCTCTGGAGGCCTGGAGAGGGAGTCTTTGTGGGTCCTCATAGGCAGAGGAAGAAAAGGCGAGTGTGGGATCCTGGAGAAGTGAAGAACACAGAGGAGGGTGAGGTCAAGGAAGGAGGAGAGACTAGTTAGCAGGCTGAATAGTAGGAAGCCTTTGTATGGGGGATGGGCTGATATGTCAATAAGCGTGTTTTGTGTGATCTCCCTCATAAAGTACATTTCAAAATTGTATCAGTAAAATGACAGTTCTCATTTATGCAGCTTGTTTGGATGGATGTGGATGTTGCATACACAAATGTTTGATTTGTTTTAGAAAAGAATTAAAATGGCATAAAGTCTTGTTTCGTGAGAGAGTTGAAGGCTAACATAAGAAACTCTGAACACAAGTTTGCAATCTATTAGGAGTGAAGGACATCACATATCTTAAATGGCCCAGGGCCGTTAAGAGATTCAGTTTCGTAGGAGCGGTCCCGCAGCTGCAGAGGATCCAGCGCGCTTGCAGCCAACAGATGTCAGTGTTGTGATGCAAGCCGAGCCAGAGTTTTGGCGTCTCCTCTCCTGCTGTACTCAAGGCTCTGATTTAGTGTATGAATGCCGTCAGCTTCCTCTCCCCCTTAAAAAAAATGCCGGCAAAAGTACATTATAATGAAAGCTTTCTATATACAGAGAATGGCTTTTACACCCATTTATCTGATCGTGAGAATGGACAAGAGCTGATGTCATTTCAGTGTAACTGCAACAGACTGTGAAAAGATAGCATTGGGGTGAAGCTATCTGATAATGAGTGTCTTAGAATGGACAGGGAAAATAGTCAATGGTGAGGAATATATTGACTAAATGTTAGCGCATATCTTTTTTTGGACACAGTCACTGGCTCTAAAAAGGGCCATATTAATTCTTTCACTAGGCTCCCTTGTAGCCTCTGAAAACTTACATTCATTTAAAAGATGCAGCAGCTCTATAGTTCGCTCAGTCCTTCTCTTTGCACGTCCAGGTGTCATGGAGGCTGGGGTCCAGTTGTTTTGTGGGATGTCAGCAACCCTGAGAGGACTGAGTGTCGTCAGCAGTGGATTCCTTCTTTTTCCTTGGAGAGCCTGTTACTGTGACCAAAAGCACTTGCTGTTCGAGGCCGAACAGAGCTACATGTCTCACCAGGCTGCTGGTTTTTAGACCATCGCCCAAAGCGGGGGCTTGGCTAATGAGCTTGCAGACTGAATTCTTTGGGGCCTAGTCTAACTTCTTTTTTCTCTGTGGATGGGGCTGACAATGTAAGCACCTATCTGGTGAAAGTAAGAAGAAATGACACAGGGGTCAAGGTTAAGTGGGGAGAAGTGTACTCCCAACACCTGCAGCTGGCTCACCATCCTGTATTCTCCAGTCTATTCAGGGATTTGGCCTTCCTTGTTGCCCACCTTCCCAGATAATGACTTTTGAGCAACATTCTATCTGAAAGGAAGGAAACTTTGACTCTGACTTTTGGTACAGGAGAAAATTATCCTGATTTCCAGGACTCAGTTTGTCTAGTTACAAGGTAGAGATAATATTGAATTCTCAGCAGTTGGAAGATGTGACATTGTGGTTTATAATAATAAATATAGTTTATTTGGTCTTGGCCCTGTTTTGGCACAGAATTCCTAGAACCCTCAGAATTTCCTAGGTGATGAGGGCAATAAAGTTGTCTTTTGTTGTGCAAGTGAGGCGACTTTTAGAAAGCTTCTAAGGATGGGGTTGCCAGGGCAGCTAACTCTGTGATGGGAGGGTTGGAACTTCCTATCCCTCCTGACCTCTGGGGAAGGGAGAGTGGCTGGAGATTGAGTTCTATCAATCAGACTATGTAACAAAGCCTCCATAAAAACCCAGAAGGACAGAATTCAGAGAGCTTCCAGATGGAGAAACTTGGGGAGACTTGGGGAGAGTGGCATGCCTGGGAGAGGGCATGGAAACTCTGTGCCTTTCCCCCATACCTTGTACTCTTCTATCTGGCTGTTCCTGAGTGTTATCCTTTTATAGTAAATTGGTAAGCTAGTGAGAAAACACGTTTCCTGAGTTCTGTGAGCTGCTCTAGAAAATTAATCAAACTTAAGGAAGGGTCTCAGGAACCTCAGATTTATAGCCAGTTGGTCGGAAGTACAGTAACAACCTGGACTTGTGACTTGAGTCTGAAAAAGAAGGAGGGGGTTGTGGGAACCCCCAATCTGTAGCGGGTTGGTCAGAAACCAGGTAACCACCTGGGCTTGCTACTGGTGTGTGAAGTTGGGGGAGGGGCATCTTGTGGGACTGTGCCCCCAACCTGTAGAATCTGGTGCTATCTAGGGGTAGGTAGTGTCAGAATTGAGTTGAATTCATGGACACCCAGTTGGTGTCCCAAGACTTGCTTGGTGGTCTGGAGGACCCTGCCCCACCTGGCCTCTGCCACATTGCCATTGGGTCCTGGAAACCTAAAAGAGAAAGATTTGTACATGATAGTGATCTAACCATGATGACTATAAAACTGCTTCACATAGCAGGAGGATTCAAACCTAGAGTGTAAGGAAGCGAATTCCATCAGCGCACAAGGTGGATGCTAATGACATCATAGTGCATACTGAGATATTTGGATGTGGCACATTTACACTGTGTCATCCTCACTGTTCGTGGCTGAAGCTACGTTAGACACCAGAAATATGGCAGCTGGATGCTGAGGATAGATCTTTAATTTACAAGTGCACTTATTTGGCACCAGGAATGGTGATAATACTAGAAAGTCTAGTGACTTGCCAGAAGTTGTGGAAGAAGTGCCCAAATTCTGATCATGACTCAGAAAGCTGAAACCAGGAGACACAAAGTCAAGAGAGCTCCGATTGGACCCCAAGGGTCAAAGGCCAGCTGGGAGTGGCAAAGTTATCAGTATTGCCCTATTCCCTTTTGAGCACTAGCCAGCAACTTGGATGGGGTTGTTCTGTGAGGCAGATGTGGATGAATCAAGGTACGCATATCATGAAAATAGGAGGTGGATTGGGAAAAGAACCAATAACCTTTTTGCTCTTGTGTGTTTGAGTGTCACGGGCAGGGTTGGGTCACAGTTGATGGTTGTCATGGCTGCCTGAGCACCACAGTCCATGAGTTCAGCCCACGAACTTTTTGTTGATCTAAACAATGGATCATTGTTTGGGTGAAAAATGGTGGTGGTTGGGGGTGGTATGTGTGGCAGAGGTGGACAGGAATTTCAGTCCCAGGGAATAGCATGAGTAAAGGGGGGCTTTTGAAGGTGATCTGTGTAGGAGAAGGCAGAGGGCAGGTTGTCTAGCCTGGCAAGGGACATGAAAGGACATAATAGAAGACAAAACTCACAAGGTACTTTGGGCTCAGATGTCAGAGAGCCTTAAAATTTATGCTAGGGAATCTAGGCTTGGCCACAGGTGGTGGGAAGCCATTTCCAGCTGGGGAATGATGATATGTCTTAGAGAAAAGTAATCTGGGCAGCAGAAACCTGATTCTAAGGAGAGGCAAGGGCTCCAGTTTAAAAGGAGCAGGTCATATAAGCTATAACGCAGGGCCAGAACCTGAGCAGTGGCAGTTGGATAGCAAAGACATGACTTTAAGGTAAAATTAGGTTGGATTAAGAAATGTAAAGACCCTAAGCACTGACAAGCTAATGGCATCCTCCCTAGCACTCATATGTTGTTTAAAATAAAAACACTGAATTGTAAAATAAACATAACAAAATCCAATAAACTTCTGATTTTGCCTATAACAATATTTTGATATTTTTATAGAAACATCAAATATACACTTCTTTCAAATTTTGTTTTTTTTTAAAGATTTTATTTATTAGAGAGAGGGAGAGAGAACACACGCACGCGCGTGCACACACACACACACGCATGAATGGTTGTGGGGGAAGGGCAGAGGGAGAGGGAGAAGCAGACTCCCTGATGAGCATGGAGCTGATGGGATGTGGGACTCCATCTCAGGACCCTGAGATCATGACATGAGCCGAAGGCAGATGCTTAACCGACTGAGCCACCTAGCTGCCCTCAAATTTTGTTTTCATGCTATTGGAGATGACTTTGCTTCATTCTCATCCTAAGAAGGTACTTAATATTCCTATAGGGTTATCTAGTCATGGATAAAATGGGTAGTATTTGGAAACCCATTGGAAATAGGAGATAAGGAATAGAGTGGAGTTTCTGGCTTTGTCCATAGGGAGGAGAGAGAAGCCATTGACAAAGAACATAAGGTGGGTCCTGGGTATAAAGCACTGATAAGGTTCTAGAGGGAGAAACAAAGAAAGCATTAAGACCCTGCCCCAAACGTTGCTGAACGTAAGAGCCATTCAAGCTGCTGACATAGTCAATTATAATATTTATTGACTCATAATATTGCATTCTTTTAATATCTAGAATATTAAACAACAAAAACTAACCCAATTGAAAAATAGGCAAAGTACTTGAATAGACATATCTCCAAAGATGACATAGAGATAGATGGCCAACAAGCATGAAAGATGCTATACCTCACTCATCATAGGAGAAATACAAATACCACAATGAGATATCACCTCATACCCATTAGTATGGCTACTCTTGAAAAACCAGAAAATAGTAAGTGTTGACAACCATGTGCACTATTGGTGAGATTATAAAATGGTGCAACCACTATGGAAGACAGTATAAAACTTCATCAAAAAATTTAATTTAGAACTATCACATGATTCAGCAATCTCACTTTTAGGTATATATCCAAAAGAATTTAAAGCAGAAAAAAAAAGAATTTAAGGCAGGATCTCAAAGGGATAGTGTGTTTGCATGCCCATGTTCATAGCAGCATTGTGCATGATAGCCAAGAGTAGAAGCAATCTAAATGTTCATCAGTGGATGAATGGATAAAGAAAATTTAGTGTGTGTATATATATATAATGGAACATTATTCAGCCTTAAAAAGAAAGGAACGACATGGATAAAGCTTGAGGACATTATGCTAAGTGAAATAAACCAGTCACAAAAAGACAAATACTTTGTGATTTCAATTATGATGTGTCTAAGGTAGTCAAACTCATAGAAACAGAAAGTAGAATAGTTGTTGCCAGGGCCTGGGGGGAGGGAAACAGGGAATTGTTCTTTTAATGGGCATAGAGTTTTCGTTTTGCAAGATGAAGAGTTCTGGACATCTGTTGCATAAAAGTGTGAATATGGTTAACACTACTTACCTGTACACCTAAAGCTGAATAAAATGGTAAATTTTATGTCACATATTTTTTTACCACAGTTTTTTAAAGTTACAACTTTTTGCCTTTTCCATTATTACAAACCTAAACCATCTCTTCTAAGTTCCAAAAAATCAAGCTACAAAGAAAACATGGAAACATAATCTGTTACTGTTCACAGGTACCCTGAATTAAATTTAATCTAAGAGATTAGTTTGTGTCATACAACTGTGGGGGCATGGGCATCAAAAGAGAAAGGGAGAGAGCAAAGTGGCTTTTTAGTATAAAGCATAATGAGATTTCTAGGAATAAGTCATTTAGCTGGCAGCAAGGGGTCCCACTCATGTCATCACAAAGATGGATGCTCACTTGTCTCAGCATGGCCTTCACTCTACAGTTTCTTCCCTTAGGTTTGTGGATCCTATCTGTGTGCATAGTGTGTATATATATATATATATATACACACACACACACACACACCTATATACCCCTATACCCTGATAGTGATAAAATAGCAGGAATAATGATACAGACCAGAATAATAAGTAATACTGAGTGTTTTCTCTGTATAAGATTCTGTGTCCAGTCTTTATATGCACATATGAACTCATTTAATTGTCACGATGACCCTTTTAGGTAGCTATTAGTCTTCACTCCATTTCTCAGTGGAGGAACCTAAGTCATGGAGAACTTAAGCACACATAAATCATAAATAGTGAAACTTAGGCTTGACCCTGATAATCGTATTTTAGAGCCTGAGGCTTTAACCACCATTCTACTTGTGGTAGTCGATATGAAGGGTTTAGTAGAGTAGGGCATTGCAGAAATGTATATATGGCAAAAATAAAAAGCAGATAGAGTATTGAATCATCTGACTTAAGGGTAGTTTTCCTCTATGACTAAAAAATTTATATACCAATATGTAACTATCTGTAATAGTTACAAGAGTAGTTCTACTAAAATGCTAATAGTATTTGTTTGTATGAGGGACATAAAATGCTTGTTAAAGAGGAAGACATTATTTTAGTATGCTGATAGTAATACATGCCTTTTTAATTGAAAATTTATTGAGGGACCCCTGGGTAGCTCAGTCGGTTAAGCGTTCTGCCTTCGGCTTAAGTCATGATCCTGGGGTCCTGGGATCGAGCCCCGCATCAGGCTCCTTGTTCATCAGGGAGCCTGCTTCTCCCTCTGCCTGCCACTCCCCCTGCTTGTGCTCTCTCTCTCTCTCTCTCTGACAAATAAATAAATAAAACCTTTTAAAAAAAGAAAATTTATTGAGATAATGGTAGGTTCACATGCAGTTGCAAGAAATAATGCAGAGAGGTGCCCCTGGGTGGCTCAGTTGTTTGAGCATCTGCCTTGGGCTCAGGTCATGATCCCAGGGTCCTGTGATGGAGCCTGCGTTGGGCTTCCTGCTCAGCAGAGAGTCTGCTTCTCCCTCTGCATCCCTCCCCCCACCCCCTACAATGGGCACATGCTCTCGCTCTCTCAAATAAATAAATAAATAAATAAATAAATAAATAAATAAATAAAATATATTTTTTAAAGAAAGAATGCAGAGAAATCTCATGTACCATTTACTCACTTTCCCCCAATGGTAGCATCTTGCAAAACTATAGTACAATATCACAACCTAGATATTGGCATTAGTAATAATCCACCTTTCTTATTCACATTGTCCCCATTTTTTTGTACTCATCTGTGTGTGTGTGTGTGTGTGTGTGTGTGTGTGTGTGTTTGGTTCTATACAGTTTTATCACATGTGTAGGTTTGTGTATCTACCACTACAATCAAGACCCTGAACCCTTTCATCACGAGGATCCCCATGTTTCCCTTTTATAAGCACATCTTTCTTTCTCCCTCCTGCCACACCTTCCGTCCCTCATCTGTTTCCCATTTCCATAATTTTGTCATTTCAAGAATGACAAATGGAATCACACAGTCTGTAGCCTTCTGCGTTTGGATTTTTTACCCAGCATAATTCGCTTGAGATGCCTCCAAATCGTTTCATGTATCAGTGATTCATCCCTTTGTACTGCTGAGTCATGCGCTGTACTATGAATGTACTACCGCTGTTGAATCCACCTGTCGAAGGACATCTGGGCTGCCTTGGTTAGTGACTATTAAAATTGGGCTGCTATGACTCTTTCCTGACAGGCTGTGGTGTGACTCTAAGTTTCCCATTTCTTTGGCATAAACATCCAAGAGACAATTATGATGGCATATGATAGTGGTATGTTTAATTTTACAAGAAACGGCCTGTATTAATTTTCTATTGCTGCCACAAAATTAGTGGCCTAAAACAACACACATTTATTCAGAAGTCTGAAATGAGTCTTATGCAATCGGCAGGGGGGATTCCTCCTGGGTTTTCCAGAGGAGAATCTATTTCTCGCCTCCACCAGCTCCTCCATGTTTAAAGCCAGGTTTGGAGCATCTTCTCTTCTCTCCGACACCTGTCTTCATCTTCCAAGAACCCTCGTGATGTTATTACACCCACTAGATAATCCAGGATAATCTCATGTCAAGATTTTGGTCTAATCACATCTGCAAAATCTCTTTTGTCGTATAAGGTAATGTTTTCAAAGGTTCTGAGGATTCGGCCAAGAACACCTTCTGGGGGCCGTCAGTTAGCCCCCCACGCTGCGAAAATTTCTTCCACAGGGACTGCTGTTTTGCCTTCTTACCAGTAATGTAGGAGCAATTCATTTTTTCTGCATCCGCACCAGCGTGTGATGTTGCCAGTGTTTTTCATTTTAGCCATTCCACTAGTGCATGGTGATACCTCATTGTTGTTGGTTTTCATTTATCTTTCCCTGATGGCTAATGATGTTGAACACCTATTCATGTGCTCATTTGCCACCTGTCCAGCCTTTTCATTCAAATATCTGTTCATATCTTTTGCCCATTTTCTAATGGATTGTTACCTTTTTTTAACTGTTGAATTTGGAATATTCTTTATAGTGTTTAGATCTTAGTCTTTTGTTGGGCATGTGGTTTGCGAGTACTTTTTCCCATTTATAGCTTGCCTTTTATCCTCTTCACATGGTCTTTTATAAGACAAAAGTCCTCAATCTGATGAAGTCCAATTTATTGAGTTTTCCTTTGATGAATTATGCTTTTTGTGTCTAGTCTAAGAACTTTTTGCCTATCCTGAGACCTGGAGTTTTTCTCTTATTTTTTGGTTTCTAAAAGCTTTATAGCTTTATGTTTTACATTTAAATCCATGATCCCTTGTGACTTAATTTGTTTAGAAGAAGTCAGTGCTTTTAATAGAAAAAAATTGGGTGATATGAGCCGATCTTAGAGTCTTTTGGCTCCTGAAGATTATATTCATGATGTCATTTGTTTAGTAAGAATTGATGCCAAAAATAGACATCTTCTTTGCAGATAAATTCTGTGGGTTTCAGTAGCAAAGCAAACATAAAATGTTTCTGATTCCCCTGGGCATAGTTCTGGACTCTTTTTCATGTGAACATCCAAAAAAAAAAAAAAAAAAGAAACTCCTTACTTCAATTAAAAAAAAAAAAGAATACCTGACTTTGTAGTTCTTTTCTGAAGAAAAATAATGAAAAAAGATTCTGTGACATCTTTCTTGCTCAATTTATTTGTTGTGGGCTTGAGTAATTTTAACTGATGCCTTATTAGAAAAGAGCTCCGTGAACTGGCTTAATGTTCTCAGTACTGGTTGTTTCATTACCTATTCCTCTAGTTTCAGAAGCACGAGGGGCATTTTTCAATGTTAAGTATCTAATTAAGTTCTATATTATATTGTTGGACTATGGCTGGAGGGTAGAGCTGAGGCAAGTCATAGAGGAATTTTGGAAAGGAATTAGGGAGAGATTTGTAAAAGGTAAAACCCAGCATTTTGAAGGATGGGACAGAAACATAAGGATTATCGGTATTATTGCTGAATGTTAATAAGAGACCCACAGAGGGTCTTTCCCTCAACCCTAGGTTATATATTAAAGAAGTAAACGTAAACTTGTATCTCCCTCTGAAATATTCAGAAGTGTTCACTCTCATCAGTTCAGATACATTCTTGTTCTGGTAATTTTACATTGCAAATTTCATGATGGATTTCATACTCTGGAACAAATTCAATAGAATGTAATGTATGTGCTTTTGAATTTCCAAAAGTCGGTATGGAAGGTGAAGTGGCTTTTGTAATAAATATAGCAACTGGATTGGTAGAGATAATTATGGAGTGATTCTATCCCTGCCCCTTGAAGATTGATTCCACTGAAATCGATGAAATTACATGCATGGATCAAAGATAGGATGTTGATTAATTTTCACATGTCAAGTTAAATCAGCTCATGAACTAGTTGCTACATGTGCTAGAAGAGCAATGTTAAAATATATAATCAGATCTTTATGTGCTTTTGCAAAAATTATTAGTCTTAAAGACTATATCTTATACATGTTATTTTGTTGTCAAAAATATGATAAAATTAATATGAATGTTATTGCTGCACACATATCTTGGAAATGATGAGTGCATAATTTCAAGGACCCTTTGGTGATGTATCTGGTCTCCACAATTGTAGCTTGATTGTAGATCATCAAATGAAGGGAATAAGCCTCCAAAAATAAAGATGGCACTATTATAATTAGTCTTTCTTCTTTCAAAGCAAAGACGGAAGTGCATATTCTTTTTTTGGTGGGTGGGGGGGTTCAGAGAGAGAGAGAATCTTTAAGCAGGCTCCACGCCCAGCACTGAGCCCGACTCAGAGCTCCATTTCATGACCCTGAGATCATGACCTGAGCCGAAATCAAGAGTCAGATGCCCAACTGATTGAGCCACCCAGGCGCCCCCAGAAGTGAATATTCTAATGGAAGGTGGAAAACTCTGGTCTTCTTGAGCTAACAGCATAGCCTTCCCCACCCACTTGGGCTCAACCTGTGTGCTCATCCTTTCTTAGCATCTGAACGGCCATGGACATGTCACATGACATGGATGCTCCTCCCTCACGTGACAGCTCCCTAACGCTGTGTGACCAGATCACAGCTTCTAAAACATCCTATTTCAGACTTGGATCTAGAATTAAAGAGGCCCAATGTAAAAATATCACGTCAGGTTAATTACTCAACCAGAAACCCCCTTTTTGTCTTCTTGGATCACCTGATCATTTTTTTTCTGACCTTGCCCCATTGTCTTTGGTTTGTGGACAATTCTCTGATAGGTATACCCTTATTTAACTTTTGTATAGCTTATGCAAACATAGGTCTGAGTGACGTGGGACTCCATTCCTCTCCAGTGATTGCGTGTGACAAATGCTCACTTTAGCCTGAAAGGGTACTGTACTCTTTCATGGCTTTATTTGGCCATACGGTTGAGGGCTGAGCTGCCTTCCCCAGTCCCTCCATGCAGAAGTAATAGCTCCCTTCTGTGAATTTCCTCAGCACTCCATCTGATTCTGTCTTAGAGAATCTCTAACTCTTTACTTGATATAATACTTACCTATGCACCAGCGTATCTCTCCATAGACTGGGAGCCTCCGGAGGGCTCAGGCTGTGTCAAAGATGCTTTTGCTTTTGTGGTTTCACATGGCATCTGGTTGGGGCCCGTAGTAGACTGGGCACAGCATAACAGTGGGCAGGCAGGTTGTGTCCAGGTTTTCCGCGTATTATGAAGTCTGAGTGAGGCATATCATGATATTTAGTGGAGCTATATATGTTGTAACATTTAATGACAAGGCTTTTGTTGGTCCGAATCATACGTTTCAGATCAGTGGGTCTGGTGTCCTTATGACCAACTTTTCTGCATTTACGTCTTCAAAAGGAGAAAGTGGCTCTCTCCTCTCTTTTTGTTCCCTGTTTTTATCTCCTAGGACATGAAGCATGCTTATGCATGCTCTTCTTGCTAATCACTACTTTGTGACTAATCATCAGGGACCTTAAATTTAGAAGAAAATATGTAAAATTCATGACCTGAATTTGTTTTTAGGGAGCTACTGAAGTATTTTCCTGAAAAAAAAAACCACAGTCCTAATCCTTTTATTATTAATATTAGATTATCCTTAGAATCAACATGTTATATAGTGATTATGAAGAAACAACCTGATATTTCTATAGAGGCATTATCATACATAAAAAATGTCTCTGGTTTTCATGCGGAAGTACTGTATACTTCCAAAGTACAATTATTATTATTATTATTTTTTAATTATTATTAAAAGTGGGTCTATAAAGCCAGGAAGATATATGTTTTCCAAGAAAACAGGAAACAAATTTGGTTTTACTAGTCATACCCAGTGGAAAGTCATTAATTTTCTTCTGAGAATAAAATAGAATTGCAAGTGGGTGTTTAAAAAATGCATTAAAATGGCAATGTGCACATAATTTAAATGAGCAAGAGCTGCTAATTATTCTGGCATGTGTTCAGTTACTTTTGTACTATTTCTCCTCTAATGTAAACAAGAGAAATCCTCTTAATTGTCAAAAATAGCTTTTTAGTAAAGGTTTTTTTCTGTCTTTTTTCTGTTCTTTTTGTACAGTTCACATATTTAAGAACTAGTCACAAAGTGTGATGATTTAGAACATTTTTTTAAAAAAAGAATGTGCTATTACTTATATTTTTCGGCTCTTAAAATAAAATTAAAGAGCTAATTAAGCTATTCATTTACTAGAGCAGAAAATAATTATGCAATGTGTATCTGGAGGAATAAACGGCCTCATGTGCATCCAAATGAGGTAAAAGCGGGTTGAGACATAGTCATGTAACTGGGTACATGGAGCACATTTCATAATGAAGAAGGCAGGTCCTTTACTATAGTATACTTGATCATTGTTTTCCAGAAATGACATTGATTTGTGGACGTGTCTACAGTATTCTTCATGGCTCAGGACCTTCAGTGTATGACTAAATACTGCAGTCTTATTTTTAAGTTTTTTATCATACATTTACAAAATCTGAATGAGTTAATTAAGTTTATTAGAACATGCTTCTGCTTCCTCCAGTTTGGTGAACTAAATACTCAGCTAGTTCCTGGACAAAACATACTTATTGTTGAGTAACAGAATGTTGGACCAAAATTCTTCCCCCTGAGTTTTTTTTTTTTTTAAAGATTTATTTATTTGAGAGAGAGAGAGCATGCACGTGAGCGGGGGCGGGAAGGTAGAGGGAGGGGGGAGGGCCAGAGGGCCAGGGAGAGAAGCAGACTCCACACTGAGCATGGACCCTGAGGTGGGGCTCGATACCACAACCCTGAGATCATGACCTGAGCCGAAACCAGGAGTGGGTCCCTCAAGTGACTAAGCCACCCAGGCACAAGATTTGTTTATTTATTTTAGAGAGAGAGAGAGAGAGAGAGAGAGTCCCTGAGTTTTGATTGAAGCACCAATATGATAGATACCAAAGAGAGAGAACACTGTGAGAACCACATCGATGAGGTAGTAGCTCAAGGACATGAAAAGGGTCATTGCATGGGAGAAGAAAGGGTTAGTGAGGAGGATATCTTTGGAGAAAACCATGTGATAAATCCCACAGTTTCCCCCCACACAGAGGGAGATCCTTCTTCATCTCAGGTCCAGTGAGAACTTCCATGACACCATCTAGAAAGCTTTGTTATGTGGAGTCCGAGTCTGGTGTCAGAAATCTAGAGGGCAAGAGAAGGGCTAACCAACCACCCTGTGGCAGACTTTGGGAGGGTTTTTTGTTTTGTTTTGTTTTTCGTTTTTTGTTTGAGGTTTTTTTTGTTTTTTGTTTTTTGTTTTGTGGGGTTTTTTTTTTTTTTTTTTTTTTTTTTTTTTGGCAAAAGCTGTCTCATTGTTTCAGAGACTAGACGTGGGCACTTGGGTGAAAAAGCCAGTGTGGTTTCTGTTAGAGCCTGCCATGTGCAATGGATGAGAAGATATTGGGAGATAGAGGCTGGTTATATACCACTGGTGTACAAAGACTAAGGGGGAATTGTGAATGACCACTCAGGTTATAAAAGCACCCATTTGGGGCTAGACATTATGAGAGAAAGATATCCACTGATAGTAAGCTCTGCAGAGCTCATTAACCCTCAGCTCATGAGGATATCAGTTCAAGTATGAACGTTTGTCCCATGTCTCTGTCATCCTCCTAATTTGACCCTGATGACATCAAAACATCAGCTTGGGAGAGGGAAGAGGAAGAAAGAGAAGAGAAGCACAAAGCAGTGAATTAGGGAAGAAGCCAATCAGCCTCTCTCATTGTAGGCTTTCAACTTGAAGCAGAAGCGAGCTGGGAGAGGAGGAGATTTACTGCTAAATCAAGCCCAGAGTTATAATTATTATACAGAATTGGACATCCTAGTTTCTGAATCAAGACTGTTTTTCTTTCAAGCATAGGGAAACATTATCCCTGCTAAATAAAGCCTAATGGAACAGTGGGAGGCAGAAATAAAGTTGTGTTTTGATTACATTATGATATACATGTGCTTGAGTAACATCGTGATTTCAAATGCAGTGCTGTTTGTAGGAAATGAGGGAAATATCTAACAGTGTAAAAAAAAAAAGAATACTTTGTTGAAATTTGAGTAGCAGATGCAGTGAGCTGTAAGCAAATGCAATCAGGAGACTGAGCTTTGTGCCCAATGGAAGGTGACTGAATAGAACATGAGACTTCTTTTTTAGGTTCAGACCCTGGAAGGGAGATAAGGAAGCTCCAGGTCTAGTGCTCCCTGGCCTCCAGCAGAAGAAAGGGAAAACCTGCTCTGGAGGAAGGCAACCTCCATTGGCCCTCAGGATTCCTATAGATTAATATCTACCAAAGATAAACTCACAATCAAAGATCACCAAAATGACAGAAGAAAAAGCCTCTGTCTCATCATGAGAAGAGTCAGTAGAAACAATAAGCAAAGGATTTAGAGCCCTAATAAATTCAGGTTTCAGAATTATCAGAATGTAAAATATCAAATGATTATATATGAAATGTTTAAAGAAATAACCTGGTATCTCATAGAAATGAGAAAGCAGTAAGGAACTATCCAAAATAAACAGGAAGATTTGAAAAGAGACCAATACAAATTTCAAAATGGGAAAATATAATTGTTCAGTTGATACTGAAAAATTAATGAGTTGGTTAAATGGCAAATTAAGCACAATTGAGAGAATCATTGATATATGGATTGAAAGAAATTACCTAGAATGCAGCATAGAAAGACAAAGAGATGGAAAATGTGAGAGTTTATCACCAACAGGCCCTAATAAATGAACTCCTTAAGCAAACATTTTGGCCTCAAAATTCCTTTGCATTCTTAAAAATTATTGAGGACCCCAAAGGGCTTTTGTATATATGGGTTATATCTATTAGTATTTACCATATAAGTTAAACCTGAAGTTTAAAATTTTTTATTAATTTATTAAATTTATTTATTAATTTATTAAAAAAACAAACCCATTTAGGGTACCTAGGTAACTCTGTCAGTTAAAGATCTCTCTCTTTTTTTTTTAAGATTTTATTTATTTGACAGAGAGAGACACAGAGAGAGAGGAAACACAAGCAGGGGGAGTGGGAGAGGGATAAGCAGGCTTCCCGCTGAGCAGAGAGCCCGATGTGGGGCTCGATCCCAGGACCCTGGGACCATGACCTGAGCCGAAGGCAGACGCTTAACAACTGAGCCACCCAGGTTCCCCTAAAGATCTGACTCTTGATTTTGTCTCAGATCATGTTCTCAGGGTTGTGAGATGGATCTCCATGTTGAGCTCCCTGCTGGGTGTAGATGCTTAAGATTCTCTCCCTCTCCCTCTGCCCCTCCCCACTCCCTCTCTTAAAAAAGAAAAAATTGATGTTAGCATAAATGACGTATTTTAAGGAAAAATAACTTATTTTCACACACAAAAACATTAGTGAGAAATTGTTTTACATTTCTGACAATCTATTGCCTGGGTAAATAGAAGACTGCTAGATCCTCATACCTGCTTCTGCATTCATTCTGTTGCTGTATATTGTTTTGGTTGAAATGTATGAAGAAAATCTGTCCTCTTGCAGATGTGTAGCTGGAAAAGGGAGAAGTATTTTAATAGCCTTTGCAGATAACAGTGGATATTATTCTTGGTACTGTAGCAAAACTCATCAAATAGTAGTTTCCTAATGGTTAATTGCAATGTGGAATTTGAAAGCAATATCAGTAAACATTTTTTACATTTTGTTACATTAAAGTTTATTTGCCTATCTTAAGCTTTAAATGGATCTTTTACCTGTGTATGATCTTATAACATCAAAAACTGGTGATTTGGAAAACATTGGTAATGTAGGTCTTCTTAACATTGATACAAAAGTCACATTCATTAACATCATCATTGATCTTGTTATGAAAGTCCATGTACTGAACAGCTGTGAAGCCCATGGTGCGAAATACAAGTTTTCTAAAATTCTAATTTTCCTTGAAAACTTGAATTTTGTCATTGGCAACAAATTCTGTCATTTGTTTTCCTTGAAATAACAGGCTTACTTCATTCAATTTTAAGAAAATGATGCCAATTATCCAAGTCTGAATAGCCATAGTTCATCCTGTCAGTCATTCTTTTAAGTAAAGATGGTGTTCCATGAAAAAACTGGTTACGTCAGCTTGCAACTCAATCACACAAGTGTTTTCCTTGAGACAACCATCATATTTCGGTATTCAGAAGTGTTTTTCGTACTTCCCATTTGGTTACAGAGAATATTAAAAAGACATTGTGTAAACAGGGCCAAGATTTAATAAAATTAATATGTTCTTTTCTGCTTCACCAAGCATACTGTTAAGTGAACTAGCATTTCAGAAAATTTGCTAAGAGTGGGTGAAAGAGAAGAACAAATGATTCTTAGCTTAGTTTGGTCCACTGCCTTGATTTGTGTTAAGGTACCAGCATTTTTACCCACCGTTGCTTTTGCACCATTAAGGTATGTGTCAATGCAGTGAATAAGACAAATAACACCTTAGTATTATTGTGAAAGTATTTTGACCTTCTAGACTCCTCCTAAGAGGGTCTTGGAACCCTTGTCAGTCCATAAAGCACACTGTGAGACTGTTATTCTAAAGAAATGAGAAGAATGTCTCCAGAAGTAAGGTCTAAAATAGAAGAAGGTCTAGTGAACAAAGAAACTGGTAATCTAACGAATCTTATGTGTATACAATAATAACATCTTATTTGTGGGAATTAAAACACTAGAGTTAAATTATATGGGACAGTGGCATGTAAATTGGGAAGGGTGTTCAGGAGTGAGGGCTATGGAACAGAATAACTTTAGAATTTAACTTAAATACGAAGGAGATGTTTTAAGGAGAATGTCCAACTAAACATTATAAATTGAATGCTTGCATTTATTTTCAATCCCTTCCCCAAATCACAAGTATGACAATAAATGGATATTTTTATTTAAAAAAATTTTTTTAAAGAGTTTATTTGAGAGCGAGAGACCCCATGCAAGTGCATGCGCGTGCCCTCATGAGCAGGGAGAGGGGCAGAGGGAGAAACATAGACTCCCTGCTGAGCTAGACTTCTGTCTTAAAAATATCTATTTAGGGACGCCTGGGTGGCTGTCAGTTAAGGTTAAGTGTCTGACTCTTGATTTTGGCTCAGGTCATGTTTTCAGTGTCTTGAGATCGAGCCCTATGTCAGGCTCCACGTGGAGCCCGCCTAAGATTCTCTCTCTCCTTCTCGCTCTGCCCTCCCCCCAAAGACAGAAGCCTATAGGAACAAGTGAAGAGACAATAGCAGCCAAATTTAGGAAGCTCGTTTAGGAAAGCAGGTGATCATCATCTCAGAGGGCCTGGGAAAGCTGACTTCCAAGCTTCATGAGGAGTCAGCAGAAACAATGAAAAATGATTTAGATTCCTAAGAACTTCAGATTTAGAACCACCAGAGGCAGAATATAAATTATGTACAAAATTGCTTAAAGAAAATAACATGTCCTCACATAAAAAGGAAAGCAACAAGACACTCAGAAATGCCATGTGTACCTGGGAGAAATAAATGGCATTATATGCATCCAGATGGAGAAAGCTGAGGAGCAACTGGTTGAGGAATCCTCTGATAGTTCAGATGTCATTAGGCATGTCTTGGAAGTGGGGGGAAGGTGAGGCCACAAAAGGAGGAGCGGCTGAAAGGTGTTCTAGGAAGCGGCCAGCCCCCCAGCCTTTCTACCCTGGAGATCTCCAACGGATAGGATGATTCACGCCTTCTGGGCTAGCGAGGGACCAGCACGGTTGGGGGTGCAGTAGAGTTAAAGCTTAAACACTGGAGGGTAGGCACTGAATGTGTGTGCAAAGCAGCAGCATCTATCTAAAATTCAAATAACTGTGTTGTACGGATTGAAGAGTGATATTTGTGCGTATGTGGTAGGTTAGAAGAGGATGGGGGTATGTGTGAAAGTAATTTAAGTCTTTATTTTCCTGAGTGAGAAGGTAATAGATAATGCCTGAAACAAAAAAAATCAAGAAGTAATAATATGAGCATGTTATGTAGAGATATGGACACCAATAGCCTAAGATATGGACACAGCCCAAGAATCAGATAAAAAATTAAAAGTACTTGCCTCTGGGGATTAGGGTATGAAGCTGCATTTGACTCAAAAACTATTTGATTCTGGGGCACCTGGGTGGCTCAGTCATTAAGCGTCTGCCTTCAGCTTGGGTCATGATCCCAGGGTCCTGGGATCGAGCCCCACATCAGGCTCCCTGCTCAACGGGGACTCTGCTTCTCCCTCTCCCTCTGCCCCTCCCCTGTTCATGTGCAGGCGTGCATGCAGGTGCTCTCTTTCTCTCTTCTCAAATAAATGGATAAAATCTTTAAAAACCAAGACAGAAAAAAACCTATTTGACTCTAAGCTATGTCCACATGTATCTTTGATTAAAATAAGAATGAAATTTTAAAATTATAAAGGTAACTACTGAAAGAGTAGAAATAGGTTCTATAATTTCAAACTCGTCAGAGAAGAAAAAAACCAGAAAAAGTAATCTAAATAAGATTTAGGAAAAAATACCAGGCCCAGATATTTTTACCAAACTTTAATGAATAAGTTATTTCAGTCTTATACTAATGCTTCTAGAATATAGCAAAAGAGACAATACTTCCCTACTCATTCTGTGAAACTTGTATAAACCTAACACCCAAATTTGTCAAGAACAGTATAAAAAGGTAAATTACTGGCCAGTCTCATTCCTGAACATTGGTGCAAAAATTCTAGATTAAATATTAACAAGCCAAAATCCAGCAGTATATAAAAAAGATAATGCATTGTGAAGATACTGGGCTTCCTCTAGGAATACAAGGGTAGTTTAACATTCAGATATTTGTAAATGTCATTTGTTATTTCAAGAGATTAAATGAGAAAAAAATCAATCCAATAGATGCAGAAATTATTTTGACAAATTCAAGATCTATTTATGATTTTTAAAAAAATCTCATGAAGCCAAATGTTGGAGGATATTCCCTTAACGAGATAAAGGGTATTAAACAAACAGTACCCTACAGTGAACATTTTTCTTAATGATGAAATCTTGGAAACTGTGAACATTATTCTTAATGATAAAATATTGGAAGCATTCTTTTTAAGATCTAGAAAAGGCAAGGGCACCAACTGTTGTCAGTTTTCATTAACATTTTATTGGATTTCTAGTAAGGCAAGAAATAATTAAGAAGCAAATAGGTCATTATTTGCAGATAGTATGGTTCTCTACCTACAAAGTTAAAAGAATCTATAGGCTTCTTAAAGAATTAAGAAGGTGGTTGGATATAATGTTGCTCTGTAAGCTATTTGCCATCAACAAATAGAAAATGTAACAGGAGAAAGAATATCCCCTTTATAACAGCAACAAAAAATGGTACTTATGAATAAATCTACCAAAAGATGTACATAGTCTTCATGAAATAAATTATAAAACTTTATTGAAAGAAATTAAAGAAGACCCAAATAAATGGAGAGATATCCTATGTTGATATAGTAGAAGATTCTATATCTTGGACCATTGATTCTTTCCAAATTAATTTATAAATTCAATGCAATTCCCATCGAAATCTCAATAGGGATTTTTTCTTTTTTGGTGGGACTTGGAAAAACTGATTATAAATTTTATATGGAAGAGTCATAAGCCAAAAATAGCCACAATATAGAATACAGTGGGTACGATGCTTCATTGTATTTGAGATTCCTACACTTGGGAAGCAGTTGCCTGGTGAGTTATGGCTAGATTCAGGCTGAGATAATGTTTGACTCAAAACCTGGGATAGCTTTCAATGATAATTGAATTTCTTAGAGTTAAAGGGAGAAACACAAACCATATGGAAATAAGTGGAAACATTTAACAGGAAGAGCTATAAACATGCAAATATATCTTTCAGAGTCATTGAAGTATTTTATAATTTCTTCTTATATTCCTTATGAAGTCCTACAGTGCCCCTTCAACCTCTTTCCGACATCACTAATTTGCAAACTCCCCCAAGTACATGATTGCAGTCACATGAAGTCCTATTGGTTTGCCACCACCTTTGCTATCTTGAGAAACTTATCCGCTCATTGATTTATGTACCAGCTTATATGGATAAGTTGCATTTCTACACCTCTTGCCCTAATACCTTATTATCTCTGCTGACCAAGGATTCTGAATCTCTAAAGTATATTTCTGTGTGTGTAACATTCTGTTAAGTAAAATAAACAGATTACATTGCCTTTTTTCCCCATCAAAGTAGATGATATCAACAGATTCTCAGTGCTTTGGAATCATCCCATTGTGGTGCTTTTAACTGACTGTATGTCTTCCTGATAGTTCTTCATCTAGAACGGTACTGCCGACTACTGTAGCCACTAAGTATATGTGGCTATTTGAATTTGTATGAATTAAAATGAATAGAATTAAAATTTCAGTTTGGCAGTGAGACTAGCCACATTTCCAGTGTTCAGGAGCTACATGTGGCTAGTGCCTACCGAACTGGATAGAGCAGATATCAAACATTTCTGTCACAGGACAAAATTCTCTGGACAGTGCTGATCCAAGACATTTCTTATATTTGTCTTGAGCTTTTTATGTTCTCTACCAGCTGACCTAGGCGACATCCCCCCCAGTATGCCTAGATGTCTACAACCAAAACTTTATGGTCTTCTCTCCCCAGTTTCTCAATCCTTGCAGTGTACTTCCATGAATCATCCTGAATCTGAGGGTTACACTGGGGCCTTGTCATCACCCAGAATCACTGCTTCTGACACTTAAATCTAAGAACTAAGAACTGGTTCTGAGTTCCTTTGCTCTCTGATGTCACTGCACCGGCTCTTTAGTTACCCTGGGACCTCCGGGTCCTAGACCCAGCTATTTGCTCTCATTTGACTCCTCAGTCTTTCTTATTCATCCCAGTGTCCGTCTCTACGTGCTCCTCTTGCCATTATCCTAGACTCTGCCAATCCTTATAATTCTAATACATCCTCCTCAGCTTCTCTGCCCCCTTATCATGTAAGTGGAGCAGGAAGACTGACAAAATTAGGTGCAACTGCATTTGGTTAGGTGTCCTTAACCATGAGTTGTTGTGTTTTTCAAACTGAGTCACAACCCATTGATGAGCTCAATCTAGTGGGGTTTTTTGTTTGTTTTTTAGGCTAAATAGGATAGAGTAGAAAGCATTCATCTCAGAAGGGTAGTGTAAGTTTTGTTTCATGAATCTTTTGTGTTAGTTATGTGTGTGTGTGTGTGTGTGTGTGTGTGTGTGTATTGGGCCATAATATAAAATGCATTTTTTTCTTTTCTTTCTTTCTTTTTTCCTTTCCTCTCCTATCCTCTCCTCTCCTCTTTCTTTCTTTCTTTCTTTCTTTCTTTCTTTCTTTCTTTCTTTCTTTCTTTCTTTCTTTCTTTCTTTCTTTCTTGGGAGAGAGAGAGAGTGGGGCGGGGAGGTGCAAAGGGAGAGAATCTTTTTTTTTTTAAGATTTTATTTATTTGAGAGGGAGGAGAGAGTGTAAGCTGGGGGAGGGGCAGGCAGAGGGAAAGAGACAAGCCGACTCCCCACTGAGCAGGGAGCCAGATGCAGGCAGCTCGATCCCAGGACCCTGGGCGCATGACCTGAGCCAAAGGTAGATGCTTAACAGACTGAGCCTATCCAGGTGCCCCTGAAATGTATTTCTTAATGTAGAATAAAAATGTTTGACGGCTTCAGCTCTATTTTGTCTAGAGGCTTTCAGTGTGTCTGATGTCTTCAGAAGCTATTTTAAAATTTCCCTTCAGGGGCGCCTGGGTGGTCCAGTCAGTTGAAACACTGACTCTTGATTTCAGCTGAGGTCATGATCTCAGGGTCATGAGATGGAGCCCCATGTCAGGCTCCGTGCTCAGTGGGGAGTCTGCTTGAGGGTTCTCTCCTTCTGCCCTCCCCCCGCTGGCTTGTGCTCTCTCTCTAAAGTAAATAAATAAATCTTAAAAAAAAATAAAATAAAATTTCCCTTCAGTCCTTAGCCCAGTCCTCACTTTTCAGTGAGGCTGTCAGGCCAAACACCTTGAACGTCCTCCTCTACCAAGAAAGACACATCCATCTGCCCCTGTTCTTCTTCCTGCTCTTCTGCCTTAATAACAGAGATGGTTACCTATTGTTGATAAGGAGCTCAGCTCTTTCTGTCCTTGGTGGCCCTGCTTCATTGTCTCTCTGCTCTCTTGGGTCTTCACTCTTTCTCTTCCATAGTCTGTGTAAGTATGCAGTTTCCTACCTTTTAAGAAACATCTTCCTCCATCCTGGATCATGTATCCTCTGTGTGTATCTTTTTTTTTTTTAAAGATTTTATTTATTTATTTGAAAGAGAGAGAGGATAAGAGAGAGCACATGAGAGGGGGGAGGGTCAGAGGGAGAAGCAGACTCCCTGCTGAGCAGGGAGCCCGATATGGGACTCGATCCCGGGACGCCAGGATCACGACCTGAGCCGAAGGCAGTCGCCTAACCAACTGAGCCACCCAGGTGCCCCCTCTGTGTGTATCTTACATCTACTTCTTGTCATAGTCATTTAAAGTTTTTATTTTAAAACACATTATCCTTTAAAATATTCCCTTTGTTTCCCTTGCTCATTATAACAGTAACACATGTTCTCTGTAGAATATTAGGAAATGAGAAAGTCGCCATGCTTATAGAAGAAGTTTCCACCTGCTGTGGCCCTTCTTCACAACCCGTGCCCCTCAGAAGCCTCTGTGACCTGGCATCCATTTCTCTCCTTCGGTGAAGCTGACCTTGTCCCTCACCAGTGACCTCTACATGTTCTGGCTCTTGATTTTCCTCCTGGTAATAGGAAGCCCTGTTGACCATTTCTCCCTTCTCCAAATTCTGTCCTCACTTAACTTCTAAGTCACCCCCTTTCCTTGGCTTACCTCCCACCTCTGTGGTCATTCCTTCTCAGTCTTCTTCCTGGTTCCCTCTTCCTCTGGTCACCCCTTCATGGTCAGTGTTTTCTCGGTCTCTCTGCTTGTGTTGCTGCCTTTCCCAGCTGTATGCCATGGTGTATGCAGGTCTCCTCTAGCCTGCAGTTGTGGGCGCCACATGAGCCCTGATCACTTGTGACTATATCTCCAGCCTAGTGTCTGGAGATGTCTAGGGGCATCTCCACTTGAGTGCTCCAGAGCACCCCCAGATATGCCTAAACTGCACTCATTAGATTTTCTCCACACCTGTTCCTTGTCCCAGGTTCTCCACCTCAGTAAGTGACACCCTCCCTCTACTAAGTTGCCCCATAAACTTGCATATGTTTTAATATTGCTCCCTGTTCCTGCCCACGCCTCTGCAGTCACTGATTGCACATCCCCCTCTCTTGCCTCTATGTCCTCTTCATCCCAAGGACAGCTGCCCACCATGCGCCAGTCCCTTCTTGCTTGTTGACGGTGTCCCCCTCACTGGTCTTGCTCTCTCTAATCTTGCTCCTTATTAATCTTTCCTCTACTCTGCCACCACTATGATATTTCAGTTTTTGAAAATTGCAATAAGATTGTACAAGTAGGCACTCGCACATTTTTGTTATAAACATCTTTTTTTTAAAGATTTTATTTATTGGAGAGAGGGAGAGAGAGAGAGCGCGCCCACGTGAGTGGGTGAAGGGGCAGAGGAAGAGGAGAATATCCAAGTAGACTTCTCCTGAGCGGGGAGCCCCACTTGGGGCTTGAGCTCATGACCCATGAGATCAGGACCTGAGCCAAAACCAAGAGTCGGGTGCTTAACTGACTGAGCCACCCAGGTGCCCCTTTGTTATAAACATCTTAAGCAGAAAGGTTGAGTAAGAAATGAGTCTCATTTCCCCACTCCCACTCTCTTCCCCAGAGATAATCACCATGGACAATGTGCTGTGTGTCTTTCTGGACCTTGTCCTATGCATTTACGTGTACATATAGGTTCATAAACTGTGGGATTTGATTTTTACATCGATGGGATCATACTGTTCACTCGAGTTTTTTTCTTAATGTCTTAGCACATTTTGTATTTCAGTATATACACATCCACATAATTCTTTAAATTGCTCCATTACTTTACATAGTAGAGGCTTAATTTCCCTTTCTTCTACTAATGGGCATTTAGATTGTCTTCAGTTTGGCCATTACAGATAATACTGCTGTAAAAAGCTTTCTACATACATTGTGTCATAACTGAGAGCATATTTCTGTTGGACAGATACTTAAAAGTGGAATTGCTTGTCAAAGAGTACATGCATCTAAAATTTCAACGGATACTGCCAAATTGTCTTCCAAAGAGCTGTGGCCAATTTATATTTCCATAAAGACCGTTTCCTAACACTCTTACAGTAACACTGAATATTTGCAAATCTGATTGTAAAATGTATCCAATTGTTGCTTTTATTTGCATTCTTTGGATCAATAGTAATCCTAGTCATTTTTTCACAAGTTTAGTGTGAAACCTTTTGGTGAAATGCTTGTTTTATTCTTGCCTATTTTTAAATTGTGTTGTCTTTTTCTTACTGATTTGTGGGAGCTCTTACAAATATTTTCTCCTGCTCTATGGCTTTTTCTTATTTTTGGAAAGTACCTTGTATAATTTAAAAGTTTAAAATTTTGGGCACCTGGGTGGCTCAGTTGGTTAAGCCACTGCCTTCGGCTCAGGTAATGATCCCAGGGTCCTGGGATCGAGTCCCATATCGGGCTCCCGGCTCAGCAGGGAGCCTGCTTCTCCCTCTGACCCTCTCCCCTCTCATGCTCTCTCTCTCTCTCTCAAATAAACGAATAAATAAAATCTTTAAAAAAATAAAAGTTTAAAATTTTTTATATAATAAAATGGTCAATATATGGCCTCTGGGTCCGGTAAAAACTTTTCACTCCAAGATTATATTAAAATGATCTTGTATTTTCTTAGGATGCTTTTATAGTTTTGTTTTTACACTTAGCTCTTTAATCCATGTGGAATTTATTTTTGTGCAACACAGGAAGTAGGGATCTAATTTTGTTTCCAAATGGTTAGCTATTTGCGCCAATGCCATTTTATGTAAAATGCTGCCGTTATGATAACAGAAAGTGGCTGCTTCTAGATTCCCTCTTGTCCTCTGTTGACTATACCACATGTTTTAATCATTAAAGCTTCATGTTTTGAAACCTGGTATGGTAAATGCTCCCTTGTTGTTCTTTTTCAAATATACTCATACATTTTTCTCTTCCAGGTGAACTTTAGAACAAGCTTATAAATCCCATAAAGAACCATGCTTGGATCTTTTTTTTTTCTTTCTCCATGCTTAGATCTTGATTGAGATTATATTGAATATTTGGATTAATTGGAGAGTTTTACAATTTTGAATTTTTTCATTCTGAAATATAGCATATTTCATTTACTCAGGTCTTCTTCAGGATATATTTCAGATAAATTGTGTATTTTTATTTACATGAGTTTTATGCATTTCTCATTAGGGATGTTCCTGGATATTTCAGCTTTTGTTATTTCTATAAGTGGATATTTTTATTTTTATTTTTTAACTTGTTATTTCTTATTTTTATTTTATTATTTTTTGTGAATGGATATTTTTTTCATTACATTTTCTAACTGGTTATTGTTGGAGTGCAGGCAATTCACTGATTTTTTTGTGTGTTGATTTTGTGCTTAGCCACCTTAGTGAACTTCTGTTTTTTCCTTAAAGATTTTATTTATTTATTTATTTAGTGGGGGGGGCAGAGGGAGAGGGAGAGAGAAAATCTCAAACAGACTCCCCGCTGAGCATGGAGCCCCATGCCGAGCTTGATCTCATGGCCCTGAAATCATGACCTGAGCCAAAATCAAGAGTCAGACATTTAACTGACTTAGCCATCCAGGTGCTCTGAATATCTATTATTTATATATTAATATTTTTTCAGCAAGTTCTAATGAACTTTCTAGCTTGACAGTGACATCATCTTCAAATAATGAGTGTTTAATTTCTTCCTTTGAGATCTTTTCCACTTATTTCCATTTTCTTAAAAACTTTTTTTGTCTTTATTACACTGGCTAGGATGTTGTGGTAGCATTTTTGTTTGTTTTCCAGCATCTCTTTCTCCTAACCACATCTTGATTAATTGATGAATTATTTGTATATTTGTGGGCAGTCATGGAAGAATGGTAAATCCTGGGACCCTGCTTTCCCATTATGGAAGTAGAAGGGGCCCTTGGATATTTTTTTCATTAGGTCTTTCCCATCAGTGCCCCTGCATCATCAATGGGCAGGTCCATGACCCAAGTTTAGCCAATTAGACTTACCATCCTAGGACTTTGGCTCTTGAAGAAAGTGAACCATATGAAAATGAGCAAGAAAAACAGCAATTCATTGATTCCAGAGACCAAAGAATTCCTGTCAGTTTCTGAGCTAGGTTCTCCAGCCTTCTGGTTGATGCTGTGAACTTTCTACAAGTTTTCCAATAAATCCTTGCTCCCTTTAGATTAAATTAGTCAGAATTGGTTTCTGTTGCTTGCATCCCAGATACTTTTATCTGATACATTTTCTTTCTTTCTTTTTTTAAAATATTTTATGTATGTATGTATGTATGTATGTATGTATGTGAGGGAGAGGGAGAGAGAGAATGAATGAGCATGAGCAGGGGGGAGAAGCAGAAGGAGAGGGAGAAGCAGGCTCCCCAATAAGCAGGGAGCCTGATGCGGGACTCGATCCCAGGACCCTGGGATCATGACCCAAGCTGAAGGCAGACAACCTACTGAGCCACCCAGGCACTCTGATACATTTTCTTGGTCTTGTCTTTAATTACAGTGCCTTTACTAGTTCACCATCAAAAATTTGCATGGTTCTGATGGTTAACTTCTGTCTAGAAAAAGGAAGTTTCTTTCTATTCCTACCTCTTAAAGGTTTTCTGAATCTAAAATAGGATTTTTACTTCAAAAAGACTACAGTCTTCTGTGAAATGCATTTTTGTGTCTATCAAAATGGAGAAAATCCCATTTTCTCCTTTGTCAGTGAGATCTCCTAACATTGACTCATCCTTGCATTGCTACAACAAGCCTTATTTGGTCAATTTATATGTATATTATATATAGTATTAATATACTGCTATATTTAATTTACTAATATTTGGTTTAGGATTTTTGTGCCCATATTTTTGAATAATATTGTCAATAACTGTCTTATTTCGCATGAAATTTAGTTGTGCAAAGTTATGTTTCATTTGAAAAGTAAAGTGGGAAAACTTTCTACCTTTCCTATGATCAATCTGGAATTGTCTAAAATAGAAACCATTTTTTCCCTTAATTTTTTCTAGAACTCACTAGTAAAACCATCTAGATCTTCTTGATGCCTTCTCAGGGATAGATTTTTAAAATTACATTACAATTTTCTCCAGTGGTTGTTGGTCTCCTTGTGTTTTTTATCTTCTCTTGACTCAATTATTTTATATATTTAAAAAAAATCCACTTACTCTAGGTTTTAAAATTTGTTGATAATAACCTATATATAATATTATTTTAAAAATAAGAACTTTCTATAGTTATGCCTCTTTTTTTAACCCTAAAACATGTTTCTCTCTTTCCTTAATCATGCATGATAAGTTTGTCTACCCTCATTCGTCTTTAAAAAATTAAGTCTATCATATCTTTCTTTTCCATTTTGTCAATATTTGTATTGTCTTCATTAGTTGCTTTTTTTTCTACTTTCTTTGGGCTTGTTTTGTTTTTGAGTTGATAACTTTTATGGGAGACAAAGCGCACCTTCTCTATAAAAGCAGAAAATGTTGGTCTTTCCTGTAGCTTGGACACAGGCACACGATCTAGGCTCCAAACACAGGGATGCGACCCTGGTGTTTGAACTGACAGCGATGGCACAGAAGTCAGAGCATTGGCATCTGCAGCAAGACCAAGTTCTTGGGACAGCAGTGACAAGACCGCCAGGGGCCGTCTCTGTGTCTAGGGCTGGCAGCGGCAGCGGCGCCTGATGCGGTTGCTGGCACCTGGCGTGGCAGGAGCATTGCCCTGTGCAAACTAGTTTGGTGGCACACTCGTGGGCATTGTCTTCACTGTGCAGCTCTCAGCTTAGTCCTACTGCTAAGCCAGTGCTTCTGTGAACTAACCGGTGTCCTTTAATTAAAGTCATTTTCTGCCTAAGTCAGCCAGAGTTGGTTTCTCTTGCTTCCAAATAAGAATCTTAACTGGAGGGGTGCCTGGGTGGCTCAGTTGGTTAAGTGTCTGCCTTTGGCTCAAGTCATGATCCCGGAGTCCCAGGATCGAGTCCCAGGATCGAGTCCCAGGATCGAGTCCCAGGATCGAGTCCCAGGATCGAGTCCCAGGAAATGCTCCCTGCTCGGCGGGGAGCCTGCTTTTCCCTCTGCCTGCCACTCCCCCTGCTTGTGCTCTCTCTCTGACAAATAAATAACGTCTTAAAAAAAAAGAATCTTGACTGTATACATGCTTTCATTGTTGCTACTTTCTACATAGTGTTTCTAAATAAAATAGTGTTTCTAAATAACATTTTTATTTCCTCTTTTTTGCAGGAATTATTTAGGAGGATATTTAAAATATTTCCCGGTTGATAAATATTTTGGTTTTTTTTTTGTTGTTGTTGTTAAGTTCTCTTTTTGTTGTGATAAGGTCAGTTAATGTGGCTTGTAAGATTTTTTATTTTTGAAATTTATTGAAATTTTACCCGTGATCTGATATATGTCACATTTCCTTACTGTCCAATAGTATATTTTCCATTTGTGAGTAGAAAGTTTCCTTTCTGAATGTAGCCATGTGAGGATTTGTTAATTTTACCTTTTATTTCTAAGAATTTGTCTTCATAATCGATTATATCTTTTTTAGTATAAAATATTTTTGTTTCATTTACTATTTTTGTTTTTTAATCTTGAATCCCATTTTTTTTAGTATTAATATTGCTACATTTGCTATTTTTTGTTACCAATTGTGTATTTTCCATACTCCTATTTTAAAGTTTTATTCGTAATTCCTTTTCTTTCCTTCCCTCCTTCCTTCTTTCCTTCCCGCCCTCCTTCCTCCCTCTCTCCCTCCCTTCCTTTCCTTCCTTCCTTCCTCCTTCCTTTACTCGATGTGCAAATCTCTGTCTTTTAAAGGCGGAACCTAACATATTTGTGTTTATTATGATTATAGATATGGTTAATTATAGTCCTACTAGTTTATCTTATATTTGTCTTTATTTCTTGATTTTTTTCCTTTTAGGTTTTTACTGGGTTTATTACCTTTTCTTTATTTAGTTTTTGTTTCTCTTTTCCTAATCATTTTCCTTTAAGTTTTTAGCCCATATATTTAAACCTAAAATTTTCCTTCAAATTTTAGAGCAGCATTACCTAATAGAAATTAATGTGGTGATGGAAATGCTCAATATTCTGCAGATAAGACTGCTTCCTGTATTACTGCAGAGTAGGCACTAGCTGCATGTGGCTGTTGAGTCCTTGAAATGTGGCTTGTGCAATTGAGGAACTGAAGTTTTAATTTTAATTTTAATTGATGTAATTAATTAATTTTAGTTAATGCAAATCCATGCAAATTTCCACAACCACATGTAGCCAGTGAGTACCATTGGTATTAGTTTGCTACCACTGCCCTAACAAAATACCACAGACTGGGTGTCTTAAACAAGAGCAACTTAATTTCTCCTAGTTCTGGAGGCTGGAAATCCAAGATCAAGGTGCTGGCAGGCTTGGTTTCCCCTGAGGCCTCTCTCCTTGGCTTGTGGATGGCCTCACTTGGTCTTTCCTCTGTGTACACCATCCCTGGCCACTCTCTGTGCATCCACATCAGATTGGATGAGGCCCCACCCTACCAGTCTCATTTTAACTTAATCACCTCGTTAAAGGCCCTATCTCCAAATATAATCACATTCTGAAATACTGAGGGTTAGGGCTTCAACATATGAATTTTGCAGGGACACAGTTCAGCCCATAACAACCATACTTGGAGGGTGCAAGCCCAGAGTTAATCTGTATTTATTTTTTTCCTCTACACAGCTACTCACCTTAGGATGCTTTCATTTTTCTCCTCCCCATCCTATACCACCATCTGCCATATGGTAATCATCTGGAATTCTACTTCCAATTTTTTCTTGCTTCTGCATTAGCAATGATTAGAATTAACTAGAAATTTTACATATTTGTTTATCATTTTTTCATGTATACCATGTATTTCTCTTTCTAAGATTTTATTTTATTTATTTGACAGAGAGAGAGATAGTGAGAGCAGGAACATGAGCGGGGGGAGTGGGAGAGGGAGAAGCAGGCTTTCCATCTAGCAGGGAGCTTGATGCGGGGCTCGATCCCAGGACCCTGGGAACAGTGACTCAAGCCGAAGGCAGACGCTTTAACGACTGAGCCACCCAGGCGCCCCTGCACATTTCTCTTTCTTGAGCTCATTTAGCTTGTTGCCACAATATTGTTCTCAAGCAATTCTTTCAGAGTACTTTGAGGGCCAGGTATAGGATTCTAAATTCAAAATTCATTTCTCTTAATTTGAAGACATTGTTTACATTGCTGGTGTCCCACTCAGACCCCCTGTAGCAGGCTAGTGCCTCCATCCCTCAACTGCGGTGAGCACCGGCTACTAACAGTTCACTCCTGCCCACTTGTGTGGAGAATTGCCCTTTACTAGACCCCTAACTCCTTTGGTAAATTACTCACCACTACCCCTCAGGGAGCCTCCAGGCAATTGCTGCCTGATAGGGGAGTTAAGGCTTTTACCATTTTCTCAAGATGGAACAATTCTGGGGGTTTTCCAAGGGATCTAGCTGAAGCCAGACTCCTGCTGACATATCTTAGTTTTAGTTCCTCCCCCAGCTCTATTCTTTCTTTTATTCTCTCTCTCCTTAGAGCGCTCCCTTCATACATCATGTGCACCCAAATCCTGGTCTCAGGCTCTGCTTCTAGGGAATCTGATCCAAGATACATTGTCTCAGTATTTTTATTTACCCCTGCCCTCATGCTTAGTCCAGGACCAATGTCAATTAGACCTTCAGAAAATGTTCACTGAATGAATAAATGAAATCATCTTCCTTGGGCAGCATGTTGATCACATTACACTTTCTTTCTAAATATAACTTCTAATCATGAAATTAAAATTCCTGATTTTGGCTTTAAAGCCTTGTTCCAATGGCTCAGCCATATCAAGCCCATCTGCCTTTATTTATTAGTCTACTCTAATTTTTTGTTTTTACTGATTTTATGATCCCAAACTTTTTATTTTTTACACATCTGAATTATATACAGTACCACATTGCTTGTACAGTGTGTTACGTGTCTTATTTCCTTGGCTGGAACACAATTTTATGGATTTTATGTTTCTCTGAATTGCTTAGGACCTAGCACCTTGCTAGATATATAGGGCTCAATTAATAATTGTGTAATGTTTTTGTAACAGCTTAAAGGGATTGTATTTGAACACAAATTTTCTCTTAGAAAGTACTTCTTTTTTCTTTATTACTCTTGGATCATTTAATCCGTTTGAAAACTCTATTTACATAGCAATAGATTATCATAAAAGAGAGAGGATAGTGTGGTCTTTGCTTTGAACGGCCAGAGAGAGAAAGATTATGGGAAGAAAACTTATAATTGCAAAATTATAAATAAAATGAATGAATCAAGCAGAAGGAAATAGTACAAAGAAGGATAAATCATTTCTAACACTATTAATGGTATTATTGTACCTCAAGATGATTAAACTAGCCAGCAGAATCCAGAAGCTCAAACATTAGTAATGTGATAAACTTTAGAAGCTGAAGGCAAAAAGCATCAGGCCAGTCCCAGGGGTCCTTGCTGTCTTCAAAGCAGTGCCCTCTATTTGATCAGTGAGGGCAGTGGTACAGAACCTAAGCTCTGTAATGATTTACAGTATCATCAAGTTTCCAATAAGCCTGTATTTGAGAGTTGCCTAAGGTGACTTTCTCTTTAATTTGCAGAAAGTGTTCAATATCCAAGTAGTGACAAATTGAATCTGGCCCACAAAAAGGGGAGAAAAATAATGTGACACAAAACAAGCTTCTTTTTGGAGAACCTAAAGAGCATTCAGGACAACCCTCAGTGACTGGAATTTGGTGGGTATTTCTTTGGCTTTATGTGGCAAGATATTTTAAAATATACTAAGTAGATGTTGCTATGAACCAGACTCTCTTGCCACTGAGCCTGCTCGCCTCTTCTTGAAGTAAAGACTTTTTTGTTGGAAAAAGGGACTGCCAGAGAGGTGTCAAAAGTTCAGGGGCTCCTGGCTGGCTCAGTAGGTAAGGCTTGGGACTCTTGATCTCGGGGTTGTAAGTTCGAGCTGGACGTTGGGTGTAGAGATTACTTAAAAATAAAATCTTAAAAAAACAAAAAAGTTCAGAAATAGCCAAGGTAAAACCAATCGATCACTGAAGTAGAGATTAGTAAACGTTTATTGTGCACACACCAATAAGGCAGTTTGCAAACTGAGAACACCCAAACGAAAACATGGAACGAGGCTCAGGAGTATATTGTTAGAAAGCAGCTTATGTAGTGAGAAAGCACTGACTGTTTATTCTTCACAATGATTGGTTTTAATATAAGAATTCTCTTAAATGATAGGGAACTGGTCAGTGGTAACTAATATCAACCTTGGGAAAGAATTTAAGTCTTGCTTATGATTTTCAGAGGCATAAGCAAGAAATGACCCAGGTCAAATTAGTCTTGCAAAAAAAGCTGAATTAAACTTTGTATGACTAAAACTGGTTTTGTCTGCATGGGGAATTTTCAAGGTTGCTCTCTGTTTATTATTTTAACAGATGAGATCATACCTAAAGCTCAAAACTGACCCAGTCTTGGGAGTGCAGAGATTCAGATAAATCTCTAAGCATGGATTTTTTTTTTTTTTTTAAATTATCAAGTTTGGGATTCATTAGGTTTCTTCAGCTTGGGGAGAGATATCCCATTATTTGCGAAAAGTTCTTAATCATCAATCCAAATATTCTTTTTTCCTATTCTTTTTCTTTCTTGTCCCTCTAGAGCTCTGGTTTGACATATCTTTTGGTTTCTTTTTTGTAATTTCTGTCTTGATCTCTCTATGTTGCCTTCTGGATGATTGTTTCTACCTTCCTGTTTCACACTTCAACGTTGTTAGTCTATTAAGTTAAGAAAATTGTTTTTTTTTTTTTTAGTTCTAGAATTTGTATTTTAGTATATATGCTGCCAAACTGAGTACTATGCATATATTTTTTATTTAAATATCTGCATCAGGGCGCCTGGCTGGCTCAGTTGGTTAAGCGACTGCCTTCGGCTCAGGTCATGATCCTGGAGTCCCGGGATCGAGTCCCACATCGGGCTCCCTCCTCGGCAGGGAGTCTGTTTCTCCCTCTGACCCTCTGACCCTCTTCCCTCTCGTGCTCTCTATCTCTCATTCTCTCTCTCTCAAATAAATAAATAAAATCTTTAAAAAAAATAAATATCTGCATCATTTCTATGGCGTCTTTCTTTTTCTTCCTATTTTAAGCCATCCTTAAATTTATTTAGATATAAAGCCTTTTAGACCTTTTTTCAGTCTGTTCTGTTGGCTTTTGCTCATGGTACTTTTTTCCTGTGTTTATGTGTATTTTGGGGGGGTGTTTTTTGTTGTTTTACACCATGACCTCATGTTTCTGGGAACTTATTTGCATGAATTCTTTGAAACTGTGATAAATCTAATTCTGCAGAATGGATTTTGAATTTGTTCCTGCCAGGAACCTGGAGGAGCTAACAGCCCAGGACAACTCTAAACTGACTTTTTTAGCTTGTGATTTATTGGACATCCTAGGTAGTGTGAATTTGGCCTTTAAAACTACATGAAGACTGACTGTGGTTAAGAAATTTTAGGGAAGAGTCCCACCCTCTCTGAGACTACATTTCTGGATAGGTAATTTTGTTTTCAGTTCTGTGAATGCCAGAATTATTTTCCAGTTCACTCTTACACTGGAGCTAAGTTTCATGAAAGGGGATCTCCTATTAAACCCCTCACGTTAGGCTCAGACCTTTGGAGACCGCTCTCCTCTGAGCCCGCTGGTGTTAAATAAACCTCCGGTCCTCCAAGAAAATAACAAACAAACAAACAAACAAACAAACAAACAAACCCCTCACATCGGGTGAATCCTGGGCTTTGTGGCCTTTATTCTGTGGCTTTATGGGGCTGGAAAAAACAAGGAGCATGTTCATTCAGTTTGGCAAATGCCCCCAAGCCAAAAGTGGCTTCTCATTTTCTCTGATTACCTCTCTGGGTTCCTAGTTTCACTGAGTTCCCCTTACTCAATATCCAGATAATTGATGTATTAAAAATATTTTTATTGTATCTTGATTTCTTTTTTATTTATTTTTTAAAGATTTTATTTATTTATTTGACAGAGAGCACAGGCAGGGGGAGCTGCAGGCAGAGGGAGAGGGAGAAGCAGGCTCCCCGCCAAGCAGAGAGCCCAACACAGGACTCAATCCCAGGACCCTGGGATTATGACCTGAGCTGAAGGCATACGTTTAATGGCTGAGCCACCCAGGCACCCCTTGTATTTTGATTTCTGCAGGAAGGTCAAGCAGGGTACTTTGTTAACCATACTGCTGGAAATAAAGCCCAGGTATCACTTTGGTATTATACTGGGGGAAACTTTCCTAATACTGAATAACTGGATAGCATTTCATGACCACAAAATAAAACATGACAATGCTTTTTTATAGAAAGCTAATTACAAGTATAGCCAGCAATAATATTATAAATTATAAATTATTATGTATGTATTATAAATACACACATAAAATAGTAAAGCAGTATTTGATCTCTTTCTGTCAAATAAATAAATAAAAAAGAAATCAAGATACAATAAAAATATTTTTAATACATCAATTATCTGGATATTGAGTAAGGGGAACTCACTGAAACTAGGAACCCAGAGAGGTAATCAGAGAAAATGAGAAGCCACTTTTGGCTTGGGGGCATTTGCCAAACTGAATGAACCATGCTCCTTGTTTTTTCCAGCCCCTTGTTTTTTTATCATTTTATCCATTATTTGTGTTAATGATTATGTAATAGAAAGAGCTAGGGTTTTGTGGCAGTGAAATATTGTATTTTCCTGCCTTCCTCTCTTCAAAGACCCTCTCATATCTTGCATGCTGGCCTGGCAATTAAAGCTCTTCAGAATAAGAAGAGCTCATTGGCTTCATCTTTCCACTCCTCCCTTTGTAGAGACTGGTGCCCTCATCCACCAGATTTCACCACCAGTAGACCCAGGCTGTGCTCTTTGCTTTGCTCCCTCAAAGCCAGCATTTGTCCTTCCTCTTCTTCCCACCCATGCTTTGATTATTTTTGCAAATAACATGGTTTTTGGCCAATAAGGCATCTTTTCTTTTCTATCTCTATTTCTGCTTTGAGGGTTATTTAGAAAGCATCCTTCTGAAACCTCATCCTGACAAGACAAGATGTGATCTCTTTCTTTACCACCGAGAGCCTTTTAAACCTCTCTAAAGCTCTTCTATTCTGGCTTGTATTATTGTCTTGATTTTTTCTTACCCTCTCTCTTAGAGTACTCTTCTTGGATGCGGGGACTTATTCCTAAGTGTTTTCCCCTCTAAATGACAAAAACAGTGTCAAATACATGTGGTGTAGGTACAAGAAAAGCACCAGATGTAGTATAATAAAAAATGTCTATTTAATGGAATGAAATGGACTGGCTTGAACACAGAGCACTCTTCTTTCAGTGTTAGTGCATGTGAAATTATGAATGGAGATAAGGTGGTATAGGAAAAATGTGTGGTTTGTATGCAAACAGGATTTGGAACCCTTGCACCGTGTGGAAGAAAGGGAATCATTATTCAGAAAGTAGGTGGAAAGAAAGAAATGATTGAGTTATTATCATTGACCTTGTGCATAAGTCTTTGTAAGTGGATCCAAGTTAAATTTTGCAGGATTATTGTCATGAATGAGAATTAGAGGAATTCTTCTAGGATATAATTAAGCGTGTGCTAAATGCAAATTGCATAGCTTGGAGTCACCGAAGGGTAGCTTAAATTTAACATGACAATTTTTCAAAATATTATTTTCTTATGTGAGGATCCAGAATAAGCGTGATCATTTTTTTTTTTGTTCGAGCAGCATATCTTTATTTCTGCTCCCTGTTAGGTCTTTTGTGTTTTCAGATGCCTCTGCTTTCACGTGAGGCATCACCAGCAGCCTCATGGCTGGCTGGTGGGATCGCTGCCTTTTTATACTCTTCACCAGATATAGAGCCCTTTGTATCTACACGGCACTTTGAACTTCTCCAAAGCATGTTTACACTTTTTATGCTTGCAACTCTGTGAAATAGGAAGCATGCGTTTTACTACCTACCTTTTACAGAACAATGAGCCACCAAGAGGTTAAATGTTGGGTTAAAGGCAGTGGTGCTTCCTCACTAGCCCACTCTGCTTTCCTTCTTTGAGTGAAATGATGTGGGCACATGAGCTCTCCTGGAACAAACACAAGCTGGGTTATACAGGCTGCTTGACACACCTGTGCAATTGCTCGCTCTGTTGTGTGGACAGAGGGCTGCAGGAAAATGAATTCATCCTCAGAAAGCTTGTTTATGAGCTCACATGTTTTATCCACACTGTCTTTTGAACCCTGTGGGCAAGCCAGTTTTCATAATGACCTCACATCCTCACACTAAAAGTTATTCTTCACATGATTTGGAAATTGGTTCACTTAATTTATGCCAGATGCTTTCTTACTGTTCTATCACTATGGGCAAAATGACATTCAGATATGAAAATTTTCACTTTAAAATTACGTTTTGGGCTCCCAAGCCAAAAACTCAGAAGACTGGTTCACTTGTCTATTGATAATAGCAAAGTAAGCATATCTCTAGCCAAGAAGCAGGGACTTCTTTCAAAAAATTTGCTTCACCTGGAACTAAATCCATGAATTAGTCTTAGGGGCATGATGAAGTTCCTTAAGAATTTTCAGAAGAAATGAATACGCCTATTTACATCTCCTTATTGTTTTGGTAATTCCTGTACAAACTTCTCGAGTGGTGAGTTTTTTCTTCATAATACATTTGTCATGGGGCACCTCGGTGGCTCAGTGTGTCTGCCTTTGGCTCGGGCCATGATCCCAGGGTCCTGGGATTGAGCCCCACATCGGGCTCCCTGCTCAGTGGAGAGCCTGCTTCTCCTTCTCCCTCTGCTGCTCCCCCTCCTTGTGCTCTCTCTCTGTCAAATAAATAAATAAAATCTTAAATAAATAGATAAATAAATAAATGCAATCTTAAAAAATACATTTGTCATGGCCTTACTTTAAGATTTCCATTTAAAATTTTTATTCAGTTTTGTGGCACATTTTCACAATTTTGGCATTTAAATCCATTTCATTCTTCAGTTTTGCATTAAAGACTTAATATAACTATAGTGCTCTCTATGAATAAGAACTTTGATGCCAAAATCTATTTTTCACTAATGAATTTCTTATAATCCTTAAATAATTCTTATGGCTTTCCTCCAGACCAGATAAGTTTGTTTCTCTTTTTCTCCATTATGATTACCTATATCAGGACTGCAGACCAGAATATTCATTTTGCACATAAGGTAGATCTCACCTTTTAAGGCTTCCATTAGCTGTATTCAAGCCGTTCCCTTAAAATAATTCCTGGCCTAAGTTTTTGCAGAATGAAAGTAACAAGAGGAGGTCACCAGCAGGCCAAGAGGGAGCCAAAGGACACTTATCCTCAATAAAGGGATGCTGGAGGTGGGTGACTAGGTCAGCAAATGGGGTCTGGGGAGGACTGGGGTTGTTGAGGACCCCTTACTAATTGAATGGTGGTTGTATAGATGCAGCCTAGTGTTGTGGAGAGGTGCTGAACTTGGGGACAGACTAAAGTTGGAGATCCTCTTCTGCTGCTTTCTAGCTCTAAGATCTTGGATAAATTATCTAATCTCTCTGAACTTCACATTCCTAATTTATAAAATAGCAATGATGGTAATATCTCTTAGGGTCTTTCTGTGTTTCAGTTATCTGTTGCTACGTAACTATCTCAAAACTTGATGGCTTTAAACATGATCATTTATTTGCTCACAGTTTGGTCTAGGTTCACTTTATACCTGGCTGTTCTTCTGTTGGTTTTCTGGGGTTGCTCATGCGTATACTGTGATCTGGGGCTTTGACTGGAGCTGGATGAGCCAACATAGCCTCACCCTCACCTGGAGGTCAGCCAGGACCATCAGCAGAGTGCCTCAGTTCTCTGTCTGGCTGCTTCAGCAGCAGAGACACGTCTCCTACGTGCCAATGGCAGTAATTCCAAGAAGGCATATCTCTGTGTGCAAGTGCTTACCAAGTCTCTGCTCCTCTTGTATTTGCTAAATGTCTTTCTGGTCAAAGCAAGTCACATGACCAAGCCCAAGGTCAATGAGAGAGGGACCTATCCAACAGCTGTGTGGGATGATTTGTGTAACAGTCTACACATTCTGTCAGTCAAATGTGGCAATCCATAGGAGATTATTTTTTTTAACTGATATATCAGTGTACATTCTGTGTTGTGTATATGTGTGTATATGAGTGGTGGTGACGGTGGGGATAAGGTATGAAAACTTTAGTAGATATTGAATTCACAGTTCTGAAAATATTTAGTTTTATCTCTGACTTCCATTATTAAACTAAAAATATTTAATTAAGGTGGGCTCAGAAGTGTAGCATGCTGGAATCTAGGTAATGTGATCAATATGTGAGGCTTGGAGAAATGGATTTAGCTACAGAGAATCAGCAGTGTTTCAAAAATATATCACACTATGGGTGAATTGGTCATTCATCAGAACCTAGAGGTCCATTCTAAGTGAGTTTAACTTGAAAGTCAGAAGGGTAGTAGTCAGTGTCCCACTAGAGCTCTCCGTACATCCTGACTGTGGATGGAGATTGTGGAGATGAGGGTTCATCTGAGACAGGCTGGTGGGAACCAGGAAGGCACCATCCCTACAAGTAGAAGGAATTAGGGAAAGGACAGGGGGCTAAAGGAGGCAGAAACCAAGGCAAATGCCTGTTTCTTTGAACTAGAAAAAAATACATGAGTAGGGAGGGCAAATAGCATATGAATTTGGGAGTATTGTGACTTAGGGCAGGGTTAGACAGGAGCTTAGAGTTTCTGTGTCATGAGTGCCCTTAATGCTGGCCCTTAATGAATCTTGGGATGAAGAGGGAGGATGTGGAAACTCAACAACCATCCTGAGCCACTGGGTCCCAAGTATAAAGGCAGGGCTGAGAGTGAGGTTAAGGCTTTTAAATTTTCTAAGTCAGGGCAAGCTCAAGAACTGAAGTGAAAGTGGCAGGCAATAGTGGGTTTAGGGGAAAGGTTTCAGAAGGCTGACCCTGTAAGATAGCGGGTCTTGAATGTCAGTGACCACAGGAATTTTGTGGTTAAAAGTGCACATCCTTGGACTCATCCCAGAGATCGTGACCCTGAACATCTCGTGTGGTGCCCCCAGATTTGCATTTTCAAGAAACAGCTTAGTGCTGATGACCTAATCTGTGCTGTCCAATATGGTACACATGTGACTATTTCAATTTAAGCTAGTTAAAATTGAATGAAATAAAAAATTGATTACTCACCATGTTTCAAGTGCCCAGTGGCCACATGTAGTTAATGGCTACTACATTGAACAATGCAGAATTAGAACATTATTACCATTATGGAAAATTCTATTGGATTGTGCTGTTTAAGCCATCTACTCCCTGTATCCTTTCCTTTGGACCATATCTAGTTCTGTCAGACCTTCCTGGGTTTGTACTCTGTGCCACATCCATAACTACATCTCCTCTTCCCACAGGAACAACATGTAGTTCAGGACCATGGACAACGGCACACATGTCCTTCCCTCCCCTCAAATAGGTTTTGTCACTCTGTACTTCAGTCTAAACAGGTGAGAAGCTAAGAGTGGGAGGCTAAAGTAAGGAATCCAAGGCGGCAAGCCACACAAGAGACTTTGACTCATACTGAAAACTTCAGTCCATGATCCCATAGATCACTGGTAGTGATTTTGGCTTCTGGTCACATCAGCTTTTCTCAAGGAGAAATAAGGAGAAGGAGCCCTGAGCTGCTATTTAGAATGAATCACTAACAAGCACCATACATATTGATATAGGGCAGTGAAGTAAGAGATGAACACAGAAGATTCAAGCAGGATTAAATTCTGGGCTGTCATTTACTTGTGGTGCAACCATGGGAATGTTACTTTACCTCTCCAAGCCTCAGTTTTTCAATCTGTAAAATGGCTATAATAATATTAATGTTATTAAATGATAAAATGCATTTAAGATACCTAGTGTAAGTCCTAGCTACATAGTAGGTATTCAATAAATATTAGTTTCATTTCCCCTCTTGGTAAATTTATACTTTAAACTTTATACTCCCTAATGTGGCAAGTTCCAACTTCTGGTACAGAGTCTCTACTCTCTGGTAGTGGTGTCAAAATTGAGGGACAGAGATGACTTGATAGGCCATCTTTTTAAAATCTGCACCCAAGTAGGATCTAGTACAACTACATAATATATAATTCAAGTACGCAGAAGAGCTCAGAGGGCTGCGAGTGTCTGTGAATAGAATTTCAAATAATAATCTGGAGTTAGAATATCAAGCAGCTTCTCTCCCTCTCCATTCCTTTTCCTCTCCTTCCATCACTTCTTTTCCTTTTCTACATCTCTTCCTTGTCTTTGTTTTCCTTCTCCTTCCTCTTATTTTTTCTCCTCTTCTCCTTCCTTCCTTCTCTTTTTCTTCCTCCTTTTCTTTCTTCTGCTGCTATGAGAACTGCTGTATGGACAAAATCACAATCTTGTTATTTATTGGAGCTAGTGAGTTTTGTTAATGCAGTGTTTTTGAAAATGTCAAACTGTTAGTGTGCTCATCTATTTGAGAACATAAATGGTTGTGTTTTTTTTCCAAAGATATCTCCCTTACATAAGGATCTGCTGATTTAAACTCATCAAGTAGAAATCAGTTTGAAATTATGCTTTGATTCTTTATTTTTAGCTTTACTGAGGTATAATTGACAAATTGTAAGGTATTTGAACTGTACAATGTGTTGATTTGATATACACATACATCTAGTTAATTAACACCTAGTTAGTTAACGCATCCATCCAGTTAATGAACACATCCATCCACCTCACATATTTATACCTCCCTTTTTGGGTGAGAACATTTAAGTTCTCTCTTAGCAAATATCAATTTTACAATACAGTTTTATCAACTATAGTCACTATATTATACATTAGATCCTCTTATGGATCTTACTTATCTTGTAACTGAAAGCTTGTATCCTTTCACCAACTTCTCCCTATTTTCCCCACCCCCCAGCCCCTGGCAACCACTTTTCTACTTCTCATTTCTATGAGTTCAACTTCTTTTTTTCTCTTTAGATTTCACATATAACTGATGCCATGCAAGATTTGTCTTTCTGACTTATTTCATCAGCATAATGCCCTCCAGGTTCACCCATATTGTCACAAATGACAAGATTTCCCACTTTTTTTGAGGCTGAATAATATTCCAGTGTGTGTGTGTGTGTGTGTGTGTGTGTGTGTGTGTGTGTGTACTAAGTTTTCTCCATCCATCATTCATTGATGGACACTTAGGTTGTTTCCAAACCTTGGCTATTGTGCATAATGTTGCTGTAAACATGAGAGGACAGATACCTCTTTGAGAAAACGGTTTCATTTCATTTGGCTATATACCCAGAGGTGAAATTGCTGGATCATAGGGTAGTTTTATTTTTAATTTCTTGAGGAACCTCCATGCTGTTTTCCACAGTGGTAGTACCAGTTTACATTCCTGCCAACAGTGCAGGAGGGCTCCCTTTTCTCCACATCCCCTCCAGCATTTCTTATCTCTTTTTTTCCTAAGAGCCTTCCTAACAAGTGTGAGGTGATATGTCAGTGTGGTCTTGATTTGCATTTCCCTGATGATGAGTGATGTTGAGTACCTTTTCGGGTACCTGTTGGTCATTTACATGTCTTCTTTGGAGAAATGTCTGTTGAGTTTCTTTGTCCATTTTAAATGAAAAATGGTTACTTGTTTTACTTTCCTTTTTGCTATTGAGCTGTACAAATTCCTTATGTATTTTGGATATTAACCTCATCGAATATGTAGTTTGCAAATGTTTTCTCCCATTTCATAGGTTGCCTTTTCATTTTGTTGATGGTTTCCTTTGTTGAGCAGAACTTTTTAGTTTGATGTACTCCCACTTGTTTGTTTTTGCTTTTAGTGTGAAGTTCAAAAAATCATTGCCGAGACCAATGTCAAGGAGCATACTCTCTATATTTTCTTTGAGGATTTTTACAGCTTCAGATCTTATGTTCAAGTCTTTAATCCATTTTGACTTTGATTTTTTCATGTGGCATAAGTAGAGGTCTGGTTTTATTCATTTGCATGTGACTATTCAGTTTTCCCCACACCATTTATTAAAGAGATTATCCTTTCCCCATTGTATATTTTTGGCTCCTCTGTCATAAATAGATGAATCATATATGCATGGGTTTATTTCTGTGCTCTCTATTCTGTTCCATTGATCTGCATTTCTGTTTTTAATGCCAATATCATACTTTTTTGATGACTCTAGCTTTGAAATATAGTTTGAAATCAGGAAGTGTACTGTTTCCGGCTTTGTTCTTCTTTTTCAGGATTGCTTTGGCTTGAAATCATGCTTTGATGCCTAATGGATGCAATAAGATCTTTATTGAATATTTCTTTTCCAGTTAGTTGCAAATAATAATATCTCGGAGTGCCTGCTAGTCCAGGACATGTATCTTTATCAACCTTTGGATTATGTGAAGGTTTAGTATCTATATCATTCAGAATGAATCTGTGTTCTAGTTGAGTTTCAAAGAACAGAAAAACACCTTTAGAGTAGAACCTTTTTAAAAATTATGGTGTTTTGGGGACATGACAAATTATGCATTCCATAGCAGGCATTGCTGTGTTAAAGTTACTATATTTCAAAGGCATATTTTGACTGACAGTATAAATATGCATATAACATGGAAGCAGTGAGACACCTAGATTCCAATCCCCATCTGGCCATTTACCAGCAATGCAGTGCTCAACAGCTTGCTTGACTTCGTCAAGCCTCACCGTCCTCCTGTTTGAAATGGAGCTAATAACGACCTGTAGGGATGTTGTAAGGATTAGAGATAATATACAATGCTCAGCACAAACGTGGTAAAGTTGATTTTATACTACATTATTACTTTTATTTACTCTTGTCCAGGAAAGATTTAGGGACTATAGTATTATATTAATAATGATCATGAGTGTTACTAGGGAATCCTATTAATATTACTAAAAGCAAACATAAGCCCTCATTATTTAATGTTGATTTTATTCTTTGCCTTGAAGATAGTTATTTTAAGTACATGTAATAGAAGATCACCTGATTTTGGAATGTATTACTTATAAAATTAAAAAGAAATGGAATATGTCAAACTACCAAATTTTTAAAAAACATATTGTTATAAAGTTTCACAACTGGAGAAAAATACTTCCCTCTCAAATTCCCCTGAAATCGTGGTTTTTCCTACTGGATGCATAACTTACTCTCTCATTTTAGTCTGGTAAAAAATGTACCCTCCAGAGAATGATTTTTAATTTACTTTTTTTGACTTAATATGTTACCTGTTAAAATAGCTAGGAGTAAACCTTGGCTTTGACATGAGGGGAGAAAAGATTATAATTTGCAGTTCTTTTTCTTCAGTTATTTGGACATTAATGTACTGTTAAAGGAAAGAAAAAACCCTAAGAAGTCTTTTTGCCCTGCATTTATGCAGAGTAAAAATAAATATATTTCACTTGGATTTTTCTAATTATTGTATTTATTTCCTTTGTGAAAGTGGAAAAATTTGATGATTTAAGACATTTTTACTCTCTCTTGCCCTAGCATAACTATATTGCAAAATAGAATGCATTATTTAAAAGAACTGTTTTCTTCCTTAATGATGTCATCTTTCCACACTGAAACAGTAAAAATTTTCTTTCATTACATCTGTCTTCAATATCAAGCTACAAACACAGTTTTACTGTCCTTTGTGCATGACAAATTTTGCCACATTTGCTCATAATAGAAACTATGGTTACCCTCTCTACACCGATGTGATGAGTCTTTTGTTTCTAAGGAAATATTTCATAGTGGCATGTGGTGGTGATTTTCTAAAAACTGCTTCATTGAGATGATGGACATGCAAAAAGCTGTACATAATTGATGAGCTCAGAGATACATATACACCTGTGCAACCATCACCAGAATCTATGCCTTAAACATATCTATCACCTCCAAAAGTTTCCTCCTACCCTCTTCATTTATTATTATTTGTTGTTGTAAGAACGCTGAACATAGGCCTACTCTTTTAGCAAATTTTTAATTATATAAAACAGTATTGTTAATTATAGTGCTGTATCGTTGATCTGTGTGGTGATTAAAAAAATGAAATGCAAAGGAAAACTGGATAATCATGTATTTTCACCTTAATAAGTTAGAAGCAACAATGTTATTTCCCAGAGATTCATTAGAAGAGCAATAACCTATCTTTCCTATAACAGATTTTCAAACACGTATTAGAGCCAACTGCCTAGGTGAACGATGGACTTCAGAGTTATCTGGTCAGTGCAGGGGCAGGGACATCAATCAGCTTAGTTCCCCCTGCCTGGTCATGCCGGAGTGGATGATGGGAAAGCAATCAATGGGAAACTGCAGTGTGGCAAACCAGCTGCAGGTGTTGAAACGTGCTAGGGAGGACAACGGGTATGGTTGGCTATATAAAGGATGCATTTTTAGTTAAAAGAAAAAGAACACAATGAACTCTCATCCGGGCCAAGAGATGGAAGTTGGCCATATTCCAGATGCCCCCTCTGTGTTCCCGTTAGATCATATTCCTCTTCCTCCTGGCTGAATTTTTGTGCAATATTGTCTTATTACAGTTTTACCCCACATATTCATTTTAATGAGCACATTGTTCAGTGTTTTCTGCTTTCTAGAAATGGAATTATACTTAGGTATTCATTTGTAACTTGCTCCTTTGCCCCAGTTTTGGATTTTTGAGATTTATCCTTGTTGATACGTGTTATTCCAGGTCATTCATTTTCACTGGGGAGTGTTTTTTCAATAAATGAACATGCCACCACTTCGCTCTCTGTTCTGTTGATTGACATTTGTGTTGTTTCTTGTTTCTGTGTTATGACTAACAAAGGCTATAAATATGCTTGTGTATGTCTCCTCATACATGTGCATACGTTTCTCTAGGGAATTTAAATAGTAGTAGGAATATTAGGTCACACAATATATGCTTTCAAATAAATAGTTTCCAGATTGTAACAACGCACTGTAACAGTGAACCATCCCACCAGCTGTGAGTTTATGTTGCTTTACCTCTTGGTCAACACTTGTTATTACTCTGCCACATTTGTAATGTGACTCTAGGCTTTCGAGCTAGAGTGAACCTGGGTTCAAATCCAGATTATAGCATGTGATCTGAGGCTAACAGTATCACTTGCAGAATTCTTGCAATGTATGAAAAGATGCCTATGCATCTTTATACTGGCAATCATTATTATTGCTGATATTGTGTATTCCTTGTGATAAGCTTTAAGACTCTCTAAGAAAATCGTTCTCTATCATGTTATTTAGAACAATCCCAACTTCCTTTTTAATAAAGTCACTTGATGAATGCATATACGATATGATGCATACATATTTTATATCACTCACCCACATATAGGCAAACTGAGAAAAAAAAACTTCCATATGTGACTGAAAATATTCTGTTGGTCTGGCTAAAAACAGGAATACTGAGATACATAGAACTATTCATCTTTCTTACTGAATAAACATTTAGTCCAGGAAAAATTCCTTTCAGTCCTTCCTTAAAGGCAGACAGGAGTATTTTTTTGTTCCTGATGGTTTTCTTTTTTTTTTTTTTTAATTTTATTTATTTGAGAGAGGGAGACAGAGAGTGAGAGAGAGAGCAAGCACAGGACCAGGGGGGAAGAAGGGCAGAGGGCGAGGGAGAAGCAGATTCCCTGCTGAGCAGGTAGCCTGATGCAGGGCTTGATCCCAAGACCCCAGGATCATGACCTGAACTGAAGGCAGATGCTTAACAGACTGAGCCACTCAGGTGCCCTGTTCCTGATGGTTTTCTGAGGACATCTGTGATAGATTAAAAATTGTCTCAAATTCTTTGACATTCCTTCCATTGAGAGGTCCATTTCTCTCCACTTGAATCCAGGCTGGCCTGGATTCCTTGGATCAAGAGAGCACAACAGAAGTTTCACAATGCCAGTTGTGGGCCGAGACTTTAAGAGGTCTGACAGCTTTCTCCTTTGTCTCTTGGAGCCCTGATCATAAATCAGCCAACAGATAAGAAGTCTAGCTACCCTGTTAGAGAAAACACGTGGAGAGGTACTGAGATTATATAGTGAGGGAGAAGAACTCAACTGTACTCTGCCATTGGCAACACTGCCAAGACATTGGACTTGTGAGAGAAGTCATCTGGGACCTTCCAGCCTAGCCGTGGAGTAGCATGATTGACCACAGTGATGCCACATGGAACAGAAGAATCACCTGGCCAGGTTCCTCCCAAATTTCTGACCCACCAAATCATAAAATATAGTAAAATGGATGCTGCTTTAAGCTGAGTTTTGAGGTAGTTTGTCACACAGCAGTAAATAACTGGAAGAGAAGGTTTTCAAGGATGGGATGGTGGAATGCTGCATTATTCTGCTTCTAGCTCAAGTGTTTCCATGTCTGGCTGTAGAAATGTAGGGTCCTTCTATTTGTCAAGGATCAAGAGCCATTGTGACAGTGACTCATGAGTTTTAATAAAATCTTAAAAAACTAAGAACTGCAGTTTAGGCAACACAGATGATTTGGCCAACTCTGTCTGTGAAGTAATACCAATGGATAGATTGTAAAAGTTTAGATGACTTTCATGGTACCTCAAATGATTAGTCTCAGAATGTTTAGGATTTGTCTCTCAGATATTTGACTTTAATTATATTTTATTATTTGCTAGTTAAACCCTGCATAAGCTTCTTCGTGTTCTTGGCTAAAATATTCGTGTAAAGTATATTTCCTTTTATTTGAACTTAATCTACATCTTTTAAGCTTTAAGTGGCATCCTCTGGTTCTAGTGTGCTAGGATTGAGTGAAAGGTCCTGATTACACTATTTCTACCTCTATGAATTTACAACCTTCAAGTCTCCAGTGCTATCTTTTGGTCTCTGGTTTTCATAGATTTTCCTTGAGTTTCTAATAAAATAATTAATTACCCTTCTCTAGATTTTTTTTGAATTTCCAGTAGTACTTATTTGGCAATTAATATATAGGTTGTAATAATTTTGTCTTCTGTCCTCTGTCTGATCCTAGCATTCTGTTGGCTTTGTAATTCAACTGCTTGTTGGGATGATGTGGTGACACTCTGCCTTTCTACTGATTATAGCTATTCCCCAAATGACTTCTCATTGGTAGAAATCTTGGAAGTTCACCTAGCCTTTTCCTTTTCCTCTTCTTAGGGGGTTGAACACTGTATCGTAAACCCTCGGTTCCTAAATGCACCACCCAATCAGATCAAATCTTCTTGAGAGGCTCTTGGCATAGAATAGATGAGCACCCTTGGTGATTCTGCCATATGTCCTTGCCTCAACTTGAAAATAATGCTTCAAGAATGTATTTTCAACTTCTAATGGATGCCCTTATGGACCATGAGGCATGGTCCAGGATGACTCCAGACCGAGTTCACCTATGTTAAGATAGACTTTTTACTTAGGAAACTTAAAAACCCCACCTCTTTATTATGGAAATGTTCAAATATACACAAAATAAAAAGAATAGAAAAGTAAATCCCCTCTAGTCATCACTCAGCTTCAACAGTTATTAATACATGTCTAATCTTATTCCCGCTATATTCCTAACCACTCTCACTTCTTAACTTTTCCCCACCCTACTGGATTATTTTAAAGCAAATCCCAGATATCATATCACTTCATTGTAAGTACTTTAGTACTTACTTCTAAAAGATAAAGAATTCTTTTTTTTAACCATAATACCATTATCATGTAGGTATCAAGATTTCAGGAAACAAAGTATCCCAGGAAATAACTTGAACCCGTATAATATTATTAATGTAGGTTTGAATTGCTTTTCTTAAAATGCATTATCTATCCTATTTACACAGGATGAAATCATCCAGCAATTCATCTTCATTCACTTAGCATGCACTATTGAAAGAAATTTAAGGGTTATCTATAAACTTTGCTTCCTATGCAATCGCCTTTATATTAACATTGAATAAAATCCATTTGAGTACTAATCTCTGGGAGAAGAAGCCCTATTTGTTGACACATCTCCACCCAGAGAAAGGTGTATTCAAAATTCACCCTTTTTTACCATTTTTATGAGACCAGTATCCCATCCACATAAAAATATTACTTTCATCCCAACTTTTATTTATTTATTTTATTATTATTATTATTTTTTATTTTTTTAATTTTTTAAATTTTTTAAAAGATTTTTATTTATTTATTTGAGAGAGAGAGAGAGAGAAACAGCATGAGAGGGGAGAGGGTCAGAAGGAGAAGCAGGCTCCCCGCTGAGCCGGGAGCCCGACGTGGGACTCGATCCCAGGACTCCGGGATCATGATCCGAGCCGAAGGCAGTCGCCTAACCAACTGAGCCACCCAGGCGCCCATTTTATTATTATTTTTTAAGATTTTACTTATTTGTGAGAGAGAGAGAGTGAGCACAAACAGGGGGAGCGGCAGGCAGAGGGAGAAGCAGGCTCCCCGCTGAGCCAGAGCCTGATGCGGGACTCAATCCCAGGACCCTGGGATCATGACCTGAGCCGAAGGCAGACGCTTAACTGACTGAGCCACCCAGGTGTCTCTCATCCCAACTTTTGAAAATGAAAAGAAACTATTATTAAATAGTATATTATTAAAAGGGCTTTTAATAATTTTTATTGAAGTATAATTCACATACAATAAAACTCACTTATTTGAAGTGGATAACTCAGTGAGTTTTGAAAAATGTATGCAATCCTGTAACAGACAGAATGATCAAGACATAGAACAATTACATCATCCCCAAAAGTCCCCATATGTCTACACCAGTACTCTACCATTTGGCCCATGACAATGACCAACCTACTTTCTATCACTACAGTTTTCTCTTTTTTTAGAATTTCTATAAATGGAATCTTTTGTATCTGGCTTCTTTCATTTAGAATAATGCTTTGACAATTCGTTGCCTGTATCAGTACTTTGTTCTTGTTGTTATTGTACATTATTCCATCATATAAAATACCCAAATGTGTTTATCCACTCACCACTTGGTGGATATTTGGATTGTTTCCAGCTTTGGCTGTTTGTGTAGATCTATGTTTTCATTTTTCTTTGGTAAATATGTAAGAGTGGAAGTGCTGGGTCATGTGGTAAGTGCATGTTGAACTTTATAAAAAAACTACCAAACTGTTTTCCACAGTGGCTGAACCAATTTGCATTTCCACCAGAAAAGTATGAAAGTTCCAGTTCCTCTACCTCTTCTATCATTATTTAGTTGTAGTCATTGTAGGAATTGTGTTGTAATATCTTGTGATTTCCCTGATGACTAATGACATTGAACATCTTTCTATGTACCTATTTGCTATTCATGTGTCTTCTTTTATGGACTTTCTGTTTGGTTCTTTTGCTCATTGTTAAAATTGGTTATTCATCTTGTTGATTACAAGAGTTCTTTATATTCTGGACACAAGTCTCTTATTAGGTATAAGTAGTAATATTTTCTCCAGGCTTGTGGCTTACCTTTTCATTTTCCTAAAACTGATTTCTGAAGCGTGAAAGTTTTACATTTTGATGAAGTCAAATTTGTCACTTTTTTTTTCTTTTAGAATTCATGTTTTTATATCCTATAAAATTTTATTTGCCTAACCCAAGGTCATGAAGACTTTCTTAATATTTTCTTCTAGAAGTCTTATAGTTTTAGCTTTTACATTAAGTCTGTGACCCACTGTGAGTTAATGTTTATGTATGGTGTGAGGTAAAGATTAAGGTTCATTTTTATTTTTGCATATGGATATCTGATTTTTATAGCACTCTTTTTGAAAAGATTGTCATTTCCTTATTTAATTGTCTTGGTATCCTTGGTGAAAACTGATTCATCATATATGTGCGAGCCTATTTCTGGACTTTTCTGTTTCATTGTCAATCATTATATTTATTTGTATTGTCTATTTTGCCATTCTGTATGTCTCTGTTTAGTCTATACCACACTATCATGTTTACTACAGTTTTACAGTAAAATGTATGAATATCTACAAAAAAATCTTGCTGGGATTTTTATTGGAATTGCATTGAATCTGTTAATCAATTTGGGAGCAATGAGACCAGATTGGAGCAACCATAGTGAGGGCTGTCATTGCCAACTTGCTGTGACAATTCTACTATCTCTTTTAAAACACAAGACAGAATGACTAGGTAAGTCTGTCCAAATTTCATATTTGTACGTGGTATGTCTTGACCAAGTGCTGATGAACCTCCAGGATTCCCCCTCCCCCTTTTTTTTTAAAGATTATTTATTTATTTGAGGGAGAGAGAGCATGAGTTGGGGGAGGGAGAGGGAAAGGGAGAAGCAGACGCCCCACTGAGCAGGGAGCCCCAACATGGCCTGATCCCAGGACCCCGGGATCATAACCTGAGCAGAAGGTAGATGCTTAACTGACTGAGCTACCCAGGCGCTCCCCCTCCAGGCTTCCTTAATAAGACAGGGTGGGATGTCTTCTTAGAAGTTTATAAGGGCAATTGCCAAAATTTGGATGTATGCAAAAATTATTCAATCATTCATTCTACAAATATTTATTAAGGGCATATGATGTGTCAGGGACTGTCCTGGGGCTGGGCTTACAGCATTTAACAAAACAATTTGTTTTGTTAAAACAACATTTACATTTGTTAACAAATGTAAAAACATTTGTTAAATGTTTTTACAAGAGCCTATGATCTAGCCTTGTAGACAACCACCAGTATATAGGATTGATTAAAAGCAGAACTTTAAAAATTATTCTATCTCTTGATCTAGTACTATTTCTTCCAAGAATTTATCTGAAAAAAGTAATTAGAGATGTCAAAAATGATATAAAAATGTGTATTGCAGCATTTATGGTAGCAAACTGGAAAAAGCCCTACCTATTTAGTGATAGGGAGTGATTAAATAACTGGTGATATATACATTTGGTGAAATATTGGATAGTCATTAAAAACATACATTTTAGAGACTATAAGACAAGATAGATAATTTAAAATGCCAAATCACTTTCTAATAAGATTGAACCAAGTTATATCTACCAGCCATATTTGAGGGTATCCATTTAACTTTATCCTTGCTGCAGTGTGTACTTTGAAAAAACAGAATGTGGTATAATCCTAAACACGTGTATGTGTAATATGTAATTATACAATAAAGCCAGTTTGGATAATAAAAGTGGCATGTCATTTTAATTTACAATTCTTTGATTGCTAGTGACACTGAACATTTGTTCATCTGTTTAGGCTATTTGTGTATTCCTTTTGTGAACTGTTTTTCTCTTTGAAGGGAATTTGGGGTAAATTCTATCAGTTTGATTTGTTGAGAAGGCACCTGTTTAGTGAGGTTTTTATTCTTTTATTGAAAAATATATTTATTGTGCTACAATGTGATTTATGAAGGATACTTTAAAATTGTAAAGTATTCGGGCGCCTGGGTGGCTCAGTTGGTTAAGCGACTGCCTTCAGCTCAGGTCATGATCCTGGAGTCCCGGGATCAGGTCCCACATCGGGCTCCCTGCTTCTCCCTCTGATCCTCCTCCCTCTCATGCTCTCTGTCTCTCATTCTTTCCCTCTCAAATAAATAAAATCTTAAAAAAAATTGTAAAGTATTCTTTAAGTTTACTGGGAAAAAAAGCTCACACAAAACTATTTTGAACAGTAAGTATTCATTGTTCTTTCCCCCTATTTCTTTGCTGTTAAAAAACTTGTTATTGGGGTGCCTGGGTGGCTCAGCCGGTTGGACGTCTGCCTTTGGCTCAGGTCATGATCTCAGGGTTCTGGGATCCAGCCCCACAGCAGGCTCCCTGCTCAGCTCAGCTGGGAGTCTGCTTCTCCTTCTCCCTCTGCCTTTCCCCTCTGCTCATGCTCATGCATATGCATGTATGTTCTTGCTCTCTCAAAAATAAATAAAATCTTAAAAGAATAAAATAAAAAGCTTATTATTAGGTAGGTATAATTTGTTATATTGTTAATTTTGCTTATTTTAGATATTTTAAAATATGTATTTTTTTTTGCATATGTAACTGCTCTGCTCTTCCTGTGTTTGGAAGAATCTGCTTCTATAACTTTTGATATTAAAGTTTTGATTTGAGAAATAAAAATACAACTAATAAGCTAGGGCCAAAAGAAAATTGTTAAGTATACAGCTAAGAAATAATAAAGATTTTATTTATTTAACTGACAGATAAAGACGCTAGAGAAAGAATACAAGCAGGGGGAGAGGGAGAGGGAGAAGCAGGCTCCCACTGAGCAGGGAGCCTGATGTGGGGCTCGATCCCAGGACTCTGGGATCATGACCTGAGCTGAAGGCAGACGCTTAATGACTGAGACCCCCAGGTGCCCCTACAGCTAAGAAATAGAAAGCATTTACCATCTGTTACTAGATTGCTTTTCTAAAATATCATGGCAAGATGTAGAAACATACGAAATCCGTGTGTTCAAGCAAGGGCAAAGAGAGTATGGGAGTTAGTATGACACTATTGGAAGACAGGAGAGGTGGCTCACAGGTATTGAAGAAAGGTGGGGAAAAGCTGGGGGGACAAGGTGGGACCAGATAATAGGAACCTTAGATGCCATGCCAAAGAGTTAGAAGTTCTTTCTGTAGATAATTGGGAGCAATTAAGTATACAAGTTTAGAAAAGCAATGTAATGAAAATAATATAAAAAATATTTTGTCTAGGGCGCCTGGGTGGCTCAGTTGGTTAAACGACTGCCTTCAGCTCAGGTCATGATCCTGGAGTCCCGGGATCGAGTCCCACATCGGGCTCCCTGCTCAGCGGGGAGTCTGCTTCTCCCTCTGACCCTCTTCCCTCTCGTGCTTTCTATCTCTCATTCTCTCTCTCTCTCAAATAAATAAAATCTTTAAAAAAATATTTTGTCTAATGTATAACATGGCAACTATAGTTGGTAACTGTACACTTAACACCGTATTTTATTGTATGGTTGAAATTTGCTAGAAGAATAGAACTTAAGTGTTCACACTGAAAAAGAAAGGTAAATATATCAGGTAATGGATGTGTAATTAACTCAATGGGGAAAATCCTTTCATGATGTATATGTATATTAAATCATCACATTGTATACTTTAAATACCTTACAGTTTTATTTGTAAATTATACCTCAATAAAAAGAAGAAAGAAAAAAAATTGAATGGAAGTCTTGAATCTATTCATAGCCAGGCTGTGAAGGGTCCTTCCCTTAGGACTTGAGATGCTCTTTTTCCCTTGAGACCACTTATATTTGCTCCAATGAGTTTGACCAAAGTAAACAGAATTATTCCAATCAGCACTCATTTAAGCAAAAGGAGACTTAATGCTTTTAATAAGAAGGGTGTCTGTTACGGCCAAAAATATTACAGAGGGCAGCAAAGATGGCTTCTCATTTGTGGTGGCTTCAGTGGACTTTCAGTGTCAGGGACTTCCTCACTCCGTGCTCGCCTCAGCTGCAGGACCCTTGAGGGACTGTCATCTGTTCTCAGGGCTCATCCAAAGAAGACCTGAAAGTGTCCTTCTGATGGTGTGGTGAATGAGGGCCCTCTAGACCTTCACCCCGTGACTCTGAGTTTCTTTGGATCAAAAAATTAGCTTCTATAGAACTAGATGACTCTCACTTAAAATAATAAAAGAATTCAACTGTGTGCATAATTATCCCTTGGTGGACAAGCAAGGAAGGACCACTGAAGTCCATTCTTGGTTGTAGTTCAGGCAGCAGGGAAAAGTCTAGGGTGGCTATTCCATTGCAACACTGATTGTCAACAACTCCTCTGGGAATAGGAGGGAGTTAGTCAAGATTAAAGACTAGAAGGGATGTAGGCGATCCTGCTGTTTGTCCTTAGCTGAGCCATCCCCTAATATTTCACTCAGCTGAGAGCCAGGGTCATTTCCATGGTTTCAAAAGGCCATACTTAAACAAGATGGGATGTACTTGCAGGAAGATTAAAATTTGAGTGTATATGAATGTTGTTCAATCGTTCATTCAACAAATATTTATTAAGGATATCCTATGGACCAGGTACTGTGTTAGGTGTTGGGTTTGTAGCATTCAACATAACAGATGAAAATCATTGCTTTATTAAAAGCCTATACTCCAGCCTTGTAGAACCACCAGTATATAGGATTGGTTAAAAGCAGAAAGAGAGAGAGGAAAAAGAAACCAGTGGGTAAAAACTTTTGTGCTTTTACTGAACACCATCAAGAAATGAAAAAATAACCTACAGAATGGGAGAAAATATTTGCAAATCATATGTCTGATATCATATATCTAGAGTAAAGAATATATAAGAAACTCAATAAGACAAGATACCCCAATTTTTAAATGGGCAAAGGATTTATTTTTTAATTTTTTTCTTAAAATTTTTTTCTTTTTCCCCTCCCTTCCTTCCTTCCTTCCTTCTCTTTCCTTCCTTCCTTCTTCCTCCCTCCTCCTTCCCTCCTTCCTTCCTTCCTTTTCTTTCTTTTCCCTTCCTTCCTTCCTTCCTTCCTTCCTTCCTTCCTTCCTTCCTCCTTTCTTTCTTTCTTTCTTTCTTTCTTTCTTTCTTTCTTTCTTTCTTTCTTTCTTTCTTTCTCTCTCTCTCTCTTTCTTTCCTTCCTTCCTTCCTTCCTTCCTTCTTCCTCCCTCCTCCTTTCCTCCCTCCCTCCCTCCTTCCTTCTTTTTCTTTTTCCTTCCTTCCTTCCTTCTTTCCTTTCTCTTCTCTTCCCTTCTCTTCTCTTTTCTTTTCTTCTTCTTCTTCTTCTTCTTCTTCTTCTCCTTCTCCTTCTTTTCTTCTTTCTTCTTCTTCTTCTTCTTCTTCTTCTTCTTCTTCTTCTTCTTCTTCTTCTTCTTCCTTCTTCCTTCTTCCTTCTTCCTTCTTCCTTCTTCCTTCTTCCTTCTTCCTTCTTCCTTCTTCCTTCTTCCTTCTTCCTTCTTCCTTCTTCCTTCTTCCTTCTTCCCTTGTGTCCAGGGCTGACTTTCAATAGATCCCAGGAGGGAGCTGCTCTACAACCTAGGAAACCCCGATCAGAAGCAGGTCATCTAGGAATGGTTTAGCATCAGGTTCCCCACACACCCGTATTGCATGGTGGGCAAGGGGGTGGCCCCCTTTCCAGCCCTGCCAGGTTTCCAGGGAGGAAGGGCTCTCCACACCTGACCCATCCCCATGTGTGGTGGAGAATGCCATGTGGGGTGCTGGGCAGGTCAGCGGGGCACCAGCTGTCCAAGTGGGCAAAGGATTTAAATAAATATTTTCCCAAAGAAGATACACAAATGGCCAACTAGCACTTGAAAAGATGCTCGATGTCACTAGCCAATGGGGAAATGGAAATCAAAAGTAGCTAACTACTTTACACTCCTTCGGATGACTATAATCAAAGAGAGGTAATAACAAATATTGATTAGGATGCAGAGAAACTGGAACCCTCATATATTGCTGGTGAGAATGTAAAATGGTACAGCTGCTATGGGAAAGAGTCTGGCAGTTACTCAACAGAATAAACATGGAGTTACATATGACCTAGCAATTTCACTCCTAGGTATGTCCCCAAGAGAAATGAAAATATATGTCCATACAGAAACTTGTACACAAATGTTTATAGCAGCATTATTCCTAATATCCACAAGTAGAAATAATCCAATCAGCCTATCAACTGATGAATGAAATGTGATAAATCCATATAATGGAATTTTTTCAGCAGGAATGAAGCACTGATACATAGATGAACCGAAACCGTTATGCTAAGTGAAAGAAGTTGACACAAAAGGCCACATATTGTATGATTTTATTTATGTGAAATTTCTAGAATAGGCAAATCGTAGAGACAAAAAGTGTATTAGTGGTTACCTGGGTCAGGGGGGAGGAGGCCTGCTGTGGGGGAGAAATGGGAAATGACTGCTAATGGGTGCAGGGTTTCTTCCTGGGGTGATGTAAATGTCTGAAAATTGTGATGGTTGCACAACCCCCATGAATATACTAAAAACCATTGAACCGTACAGTTTACGTGACTAAATTGTGTCATATGTGGATTATATATCAGTAAAGAGGAGGTTTAGAAAGGGTAGGGGTGAGTGTATCAGTCTCAGCCCTGGGTTACTGGCAGCTAGAAAAGCAAAACAGCTCTGGAAAAGGACGTTCCCATCCTGTTTGACGAGTGGACATGGCAGCTCCGCAGCAGATCTGCGGCAGTTACCAGCAGCCCGAAGACCTGAGGTCTGTCCTCCGCTTCCTAAGATAGCTCCAGGTTGGTAGTGGGGACGTGGCCATTTGCGGGAAACACTGATCTTACTTCTACCCCAAATTAGATGACTAAGTTCCCCCCTGTGGGCCAGGGTAAAGAGGGGTTAGGGACAGGCTGGTGGGCTATGGATGGGAGCAGAGAAGAGTGCATCTGGTTTTCTTTTGTTGGAGGACACTATTTGAGAGAGAGGAGATAATCTTGGGCCTCGTGTACAGAGTATATAAGCAAAATTTTAAGTTTCTTTTCAAAAGCCAAACTCAATATATTGTATGCTTTTCAAGTGAAGTAAACGATATTGCTTTTCAAGTCACTTCCAAATTCATATACTTAAATCACTTTATATCTTTTGTGAAAATTGTGATTCAAGAGACTCCCCAAATTGTTATGTGGGGAATATTAATAGACACTATCAGAAGACCAAAACAGTAATGGAAACAATTCAAAATCGTTTGATATTCTGAAATAAAACCAACATGGATTAGGGATGAAAAATGTTAATGCAGTTGGCTTCAAATGGTAACAGAGTACATGGACTCTCAACTGTTATCCATAAAAAGGCTGAAAAAAGGCACTGAGTGTATCTTTGGTGAGTACAGGGTCAGTCTTTATGCCATTGCACCAAAGTTCCTCACCAGCCACACCTGTGGTACAATTCACCGGCTTCTGTTCATGGTCGTGACTTGCTCAGCGCTGCACTTTTCTGCCCATAGACGTTTTTGCCTCTTCCTATGTAGAACTCACATGATTTTACTGGCCTGCTAGCACTCGTGGGGTAGGTTTTTCTTAAAATATTTTAATCAGCATGAATTCTGTTATTGATCCAGCTCCCCGAATTTGCCTCCCCCTCCTAGGCCAGTAGTGCCCAAACTTTGCACCACACTGAATTCTCTTAGCAATCTTTAATAAGCTGATGCATGGCTCCCACTCCCAGATATTTTGGTTTAATAGGTATGGGATGCCACCTGATGATTAGGATTTCAAAAATTGCCCAGATGGTCCTCATGTGCAGCAAAATCTGGGCACCACTGCACTATACTATTATGTAAAGACTCAGTGTAAGCCTCTACCAGACCAAAAGGGAAGAGCGTTAACCCCAGCCAGTCACTGTACACGGAAAATAAGACTATTAAATTATGCAATAGCATGTAAAGTCAAGTAGTAAGAGATGTTCCAGTGACATCATTTAAATACTACTTACTACGATTTTTTCCTTTAATTTTATTTAATGCCATTTTTCTTAGCTCCAGGCTAAATGCTTTCTCTTGCTTCTTGGCATTAATATATTTTACATATTTTTCTGTAACCTTATCTCTTCACTCTGTCATCTTATGGCAGGTTCTGCATATTTAATCTTGTGGTCTTTTTGATGATTGGATCCCTGAAGGCTCCTGTTTGTATGTTTTGCTGGCCCTGCTATTCACAGGTTTCTCGTGTGCCCAACTTGAACATGATGTGAGACTAGATGGTCTCGGCGAACAGTGAGGAGAGGCAGTCTTCTGTCTGGATACCCGGTCCCAATCAGCCCTGACGTGGTTTTCACTGACGTCATTGGAAACTAAAGCTCTAATTCATTTTCTGTTATCATTCCAAGAGCTCTCCCCATTTCTCCTCTGCTGTTCCTTCTTGTCATTTGTTGCTTTCCAGGCTTCTCTATTATTGAATAACTATGCAGAAAAGTATTTCCCCGGAGGTATTAGATTGAATTTTTTCTCAAAATAAAAAAAAATGTCCTGTTTATTAATGAACTGTCTGGGCAGTTTGTGTCTGGGTTGGCCTGTTTTTACAGTCCTCCCTCTTGCTTTGCCAAGATACTATTTGAAATATGACTTAATATGCCTCAAACTTCCTTTTGGAAACTATTAATATATTAAATAATGTCAGAACCAAAGCAACAATAGCCCAACATCACTGTTGCCTTAAATGGAGAGGCTTAAGGCTTTTTATTTTTTCACATACAATTCTACCTGATGTCTGCATTTCTTTTACTCACTTTTTCTGATGGTAAAAATAATATGTAATCATTAAGAAAAAATTGAAATTACAAAATAATAATTTTAAATTGGGAGGTAAATCGCCTATAGTTTTTTTTTTTTAAAGATGTTATTTATTAAAGAGAGCACAAGTGGGGGGAGGGGCAGAGGGAGAAGACACCGAGCAGGGAGCCAGACAGGGGGCTCGATCCCGGGACTTCATGACCTGAACTGAATGCAGATGCTTAACCGACTGAGCCACCTAGGCGCCCCAGAAATTGCCTATAGTTATATTGACATAATTACTGCCAATATTTTGGTATATTCCTTCTTAGTCTTTTTCCTATATATATTTTTCAAATTTTTATAATAAAAAATTTAAATATATAAAAAAATGGAAAAACCAACACAAGGAACATATATATATACATACACATACCTACTACCTAGATTTGACAGTTCTTAGGATTTTGTAATAAATGATTCGTATCCCTCCATTTTTTTCCCCTTGTGTGATTGGCAGGTAATTATGGCATGAAATTTTGACTCTTTTGAGTCTAATCTTCTCATCTAATGGTTTGGGTATCCGCTGAGATTCTTGCCTGAATAAATTATCTTGTTGGGGATTGCAAAATGGCGATTTTCTAATTCTGCCTTTTGTACATTCTTTAGCTGGAATTATTTTGTAAAGAAGAGCTTTCTTTCACAAACTTTGGTTCCTTCTAAAAAGGCAGGGCAAATGCTTAATTTCCCTTTATTTACTAACCTTCAGAGTAAAAAATTAGTGTAATTCATAATTTTTTTAAAAGACACAAAGTTGAGATCCTAATGCATCTATGGTTTCTATCCTTTTTGGGTAGTATGCTAGTTTTATTGCAGTTAGCATTTTCCCATACTTACCATGATTTGTCAATATCTCCTTTAATGGCTACATATAATTTTTCTGTAAAATTGTATCAAAGTTCTTTCCTATTAAATATTTAGATTGTTTCCAATTATTCATGGTGGCCAATAATGTTTTAGAACATTGTGTGCCTAGATTTTTGCTTAAATTTTGGATTATTATTTCCTTAGCATAGAGCCTGTTTTCATAAAACCAAATTAAGCGTATAACATATGAAGAGCATGTTGGTCAGTGACTGGCTCACAGATGTATGACGAACCTTCGTTAAATGCTGGCTCCCCCCTTTTCAGACCTAATGCTCATCTAGTGCTCTCCTTTCCCTCATGCTGCCTTGTATTGTGCTTCATTTGTAATGTTTATGTTCTCTTTCTCAATGATTTATAAGCCCTCTGAGGTAAGGTATTGTTTTTTATTTCTCTGTGTATCCCTAGCATCACGTATTATGTTTTACTCACCATAGACACCAAAGAAATGTTCATTAATGATGGTGATTTTTGATTTTTTTTTTGCCATATCATCCAAATTTAGTAGCCTTAAAGTGACTAGAGTTGTCTGTGATTTTGGAGGCTTCTGTCTAATGTCACTTAGGTCTATTCCTCCTATTGAAAGGCTCCATCATTTTGTGTGTGGAGCAGAAGATTGGCAAAGGTGACGCTACTGTGTTTTGTAAATTTCTCCTGTGTCCTGGATAATATAGTGTAACCTTGGTGCTGACGATTGTTTATTTTAACACACAATCTACTGCATCTTCTATGGTATGCTGCTGAGAGGTCACAGGTGTGGACCAATTAGTGAGTAATGTGGTTGTATGTCCCTCTCTGTGATGGTATCTTCTCCTGGGAAGATTGCATTGACACATGAGTCTGCATAAAAGGGGTGAGCAATTATCTTTGGACAGCCATGTTAAAGGAGATAAAACCTTTATTACCTACCTCATTATTATTTATTTGGTTATTGCTAGGAATCAACGATGCCCCCAAACAACTACTTCTTAATGACTGATGTGTATGAAATGACAGCTTATCAGTGGCAAAACTCGCTCTTTCAGAATTCTTTGGTTTTCGTTCAATTGAAGTTGATATATAGTTCAACATTATTCCTTATAACCTATTAAAGAATCTTTTTTGGTTGTACTTCACATATATTCTCTCTTTAAAAAATTCACAGTTAAATTTTTTTTTTTTTTAGTTTGAAACATTTTATATTTAGGAATGTTTAGACCTGGAAGTATGATATGTTTTTTAAAGTAACATTGGCAGATGGGTGGAATTATTCTTCTCTATGAGCAAACTATCTCTCTGTTGCATAGACTACAAAGTTTTGAAATGCATGATTGTATTTTCCTTTTTCATTGTTTTGAAATGAGAGAGAATTTCTTAAATAGACTTTATAGTGAGGACAACAATCATGTCTTATTAATAAAATGGAATCTCCAGAACCCAATATAGTGCATAGTAGATGCTCAATAAATTTTGAGTCAAAGAATGAATTTGTCTCTGTTGCTGTAAGTAGGACGTAATCAAAGAACAAATAAAGTAACTCTTCCAGTCTCTGAACAACCTAAAATCCTTTGTGATTCTTAGACTAGATGATGGGTGCTGGGGATTGAGGAGTGCACTTGTGATGAGCACTGGGTATTGTATGTAGGTGTTGAGGCACTGAATTGTACATCTGAAACTAATATTTGCACTGTATGTTAACTAACTGGAATTTAAACAGAAGCTAAAAAAAATAAAGTTATATGTAGAAGCGTTAAAAAAATAGACTAGATGGTTATAATGCTTTCTTTTAACTTAAAATGAAGAAGTACTTTAATCTCTGTCTTTTGGGCCAACAAAGTAAATATTGCCATTTTTCTTTTTAAGGTGTTTTTTCACAGCACATACACACATCATGGAAAAATACATAAAAATTAATTAAACTGCGGTATTTTCAATGCTTTATAAACAGTCCCATTCATTATCATAATATCCTTGTCAAATAAATATTATTATCTTCTGCAAATACGTGGGTAAATTGAAGAACCATGTCTGCAGTGAATATACTGAGTCATTTAGTGTCATAAGAGTTTTCTTGTTCTTCTATTAGGTGTACAGAATCCATCCATAGTTTTGATGAAATTCTATTTTTCATTATTATAAATTATGGTTAGTACAAACAATTTTTTAAATTCTGGGAACTATCGGGTATTTAAAAAAAAGAGAATAGAAGGTAATTGAGGTATCCTCCACTGGACAAAGATTATAATGAGCAGAGCAAACAATGCGGTGAAATAAGAGAGATTAACCACTAAACTGCAATCCCCAGTGTATTTGTACTTAGCACCAACCACCTTGTTAGTGTCGCATTTCAAATCTTAGTGACCTAGAACCATGACTTCCGTTCCCCTTCTCTAGTTACTCTAAGACTCAGCTCTCCCTACACACGTGTTCCTGTTTGACTTGTCAGACTCCCAGAGGTGGTTCTGGAACTGTGCCTTTCATCCATGTCACAAAGCCCATCTTCCTTCCCTTCCCATACTCCATTTATCCCCATGAAACTAAGTGGCCCTATGCATATGGAAATGCACACTTGCATAGCTATCCAGCTGTTTTTATCGCTCTTTCAGGTCCCTATCTGTCCCCACACTGGCCCTAGGGAAGAATGTACCAGTGATTTCTGGAGGGAAACTATATAGGTTGAACAGATGGCTGAAGTGCTAGATTAGATTTTGTTTCCTTCTAGGATTTTTTTTTTTTTTTTTTTTTTTTTTTAACCACCAGCCTCCAACCTCACCCTAGAAACTCTTTCAGTATAGAAATGCCTCCTAGGCTTGGTTAAAAACTTCCCCAACCATCTGGAAAAGATAGTGAGCTGAAAAAAGACAAGGAGGATGCAGGGGAAGGGCGTGTATGTGGCAGAGTGAATGTGACAGGGACGAGTTCTAGGCTCAAACATTAATTCTTTTGAATCGCACTTTTTCCATTCCCTTCTTTAGTTACTTCATGCTACCTGGGGCACTTGCATCAGGATAGAAAACAATAAAAGTAATTACTCTAAAATGTTATGGTCTCACTATGATATTATTTCTTTTTATACATTATTTCTTTTTTATAACCACTGTGATGTAGTTAATATTACTTCATTTTATAGCTGAAAAAAGTGGAGTTCAAAGAAGGTAAGTGATTCGTAGAATCAGTAAATGGCAGAAATTGGACTGAATCCAGGGTTTTTGATGGTAACTAAACCACAGTGTGAAGACAATAAATAGCACAGTATATGGGAAATGACAAAAATGAACATAAGAAAAGAAGCCATAGTTTTCAAAAAGTTAGTCTAACAACATTACAGAGTCATTATTTGGGTAGGAAATTGTAGAGAAATAAAATGCCAAACTTTCATCTAGCTCACTAGATTGGTACAAGTCAACCTTGTGAAAGGCTGTGCTTCATTAATTTCAGAAATGACAACTACAGCAATAATATGAATGGAGGCCCATAAAATTCACAGGAAGTACCTAAAGGAAATCTAAATGAAAAACATTTAAAAATGGAAATAATAGATCTATGTTAAGGAAAACACATCTTGAAGAGTCAAAGTGAGGAAAATAAAAAACTTTAATCTCAGTGGCTGCAATAAAGAGTAAGCAGTTAAAATATGAATCCCTTCTCGTTACAATGTAACTGCCAATCAACCAAACTGTCATCAATAGCCCATGGAACCGAAGACTGTTAAGCGTGACAGGGGGTTACGTACAATGCCTCTATGTATTATAAAAAGAATTTCTCTGTATGTTCCAAAGCAAATGATTTATTTAGTGTAGAAAACATGTTGCCATTTTAAAAAACTCTGTTACAATTAAAATAAATCTATTTGGACTTCTTCCCTAGAATATTTCCTGCCTAATTCCTATGTAGTATAGTCAGTCCATCTGTGACATGTTAGTAGGAAAAGAAGAAAGACAATGGGGAAAAAGGTCTCTGTTCAATCTTGTTCATTGAAAAATGCTTTCTATGTCAAATTATATACATATATATATACATATATATATATATATATATATATATGTATATATACATATATATATAAAATCTTTCTTGGGGCTCCTGGGTGGCTCAGTCAGTTGAGCGTCTGACTCTTGATTTCAGCTCAGGTTCATCTCACGGGTTGAGAGATGGAGCCCCACCTTGGGTTCATGTTCTGGGCATGGAGCCTGCTTGAGATTCTCTCCTCCTGTTCCTCTGCCCACCCCCCAAAAAAATCTTTTAGGGCGCCTGGGTGGCTTAGTTGGTTAAGCATCTGACTTCTGCTTGGGTCATGATCTCAGGGTCCTGGGATCAAGCCCCGCATCAGGCACCCCACTGAGCAGGAAGTCTGCTTGTCTCCCTCTCCCTCTGCCCCCCTCGTGTGCTCATGCTCTCTCTCTCTCAAATAAATTAATAAAATCTTAAAAAAAATCTTTACCTGTGAATAGTGGATCTGGCTATAGTCATTTTGAATGATGAATTTCACTTGGTTTAATGGAACCTCATATGCTTACCTAATTTTACCTTAATATTTTAAAGAAAAGATATTAATATAAAGACAAGAACAAAATACATCTGTAATTTTTCTGTCCAGAACTAACTACTGTTAACCTTTGGTATAGTCCTTATTTTGATTTCAAAATGCTAAATGAAATAGGTTATGCTTCAAAATAATATTTTCATAGAAATGACACTTTTTTTTAACAGAATGGAAAATTGAAACTTTGAAAAAAATTAAAGTGCCAATTATTTGGATTGGCAGTTGCTTAATTAGGCTCCTTGGATTCTCTCAAGGCTCACAGACTCTTGTTATTGAAAGGTACCCAGAAGACCAAAATACAGGAATCACTGTGATAGGTGGTGTTGAATCTTTGACCGAAGATGATTCAACAATTGGCTTGGGTAATTCTGACAACTTTCCTCTTTAAATCATTTTACTTATTAAAGATTTTGGATTCAGTATTTAAAGACTTCCAAAATTTAAAAAATATTTGTTACACAGCAGAGGTGCTAAAACACAGGTATGTATCAGAATCACCCGGAGGGCTTACTAAAACACAGATTGCAGTTTCTCATTCAGTATGTCTGGGTGGGGCTAGAGATGTTGCATTTCTAGCAAGTCCCCATCCCAGAGGATGCTAGTGCTGCTGGCCTGGAGACCACAGTTTGAGAACCCCTGATATAGGACATGCTTACATAAATGCAGCTTAGAAGAGGCAACTTTCCTTACCACTGCAAAAAATAGTGTCATGCTTACAATTAACATCTTCCATTTCACACCACAAGGATGAGCTGTTAAGTTTTATTTCGGAGTTTTAAAATGAAATTTTTAGTCTGATTTTAATGAGGATGTCAGGAACACACTCAAGTATAAAGCAAAAGAGTTCAATTTAAGGCTGGATAGGTATGAGAGAAAACAAGCAGTTCCTTCAAAAGAAAAACCTCCCGAATCCCAGAATTTCCTACTTATGTGTAGATTGTCTATAAAAGCATTAGGGTGTGTGCCAGCTTATGAATCTGTATGTAGGGTGAAAACTTCTGTTTCTCATGTTCTCAACCCCTGCTCTTTGAGTTTTCCTCTTCAGACCTAAACCTGATCAGCGCGAACTCTTTCCCTTCCCTTCCCCTCCCTGACATTAGTATCGGGCCACTCTCACAGATGCCCCGGGTCCAGAAGACTCATACAATTCCCAAAGGGCCCAAACCCTCTCGTGCTTTATAAAATCTCTGCAGAGCCCAAGACAGAAATGAGTTCCAGTGGGTCTCAGACCTTTGCCAGACAACCAAGCTCTAGAAAACTTTGCATTTCAAGCTGTCTTTATAGTCATTGAGACCGGACACTGGCTTGGGGGTGAAGTAGCCTCCATTCCAGCTCTAATCCTGCTGTGACTTGGTTGTTAACTGTAGTTAGGCAAATTGCTTAACGCCTTTGGTAGAGTGTTCAGGCCTTTGGTGCCAAAAAGACCTGGGTTTGAGTCCAAGTTTCTGGTACTGACTGGCTCTGGGAATCTGTAAAAAAGGGGATAATAATAAATAAATACAAAGAGCGCGGTGGATGTACATTAGAATATATATACCCCTCAGTGCCTACAGTAGGCCCTGAAAACCACACAGTAGGCCCTGAAGACCACACAGTAGGCCCTGAAGACCACTAATAATAATTACCATACATGAAATGACAGGCTTGGATTGGATAATTGATGCTGGGGCACATTTCAGCTCTACAATGCTATGATTTTAACTGAAATATGTAATTGAAATATAGTGACGGCTATATTTGTTTTGCTATGGCTGCCATAATGAAGTACCAGACTGGGTGGCTTCGACACCAGAAATTTAGTTTCTTACAGTTGTGAAAGCTGCAAGTCCAAGACCAAGGTGTTGGTTTCTTCTGAGATCTCTCTCAGGGTTGGTTTCTTCTGAGATCTCTGTCTTTGGCATATAGAGGGCCACCTTCTTCCTGAGAAGGTCATCGCGTGTTCTTTTTCTCTCTGTGTGTATTTGTGTCCAGATTTCCTCTTCCTACATGGAAACCAATCATGTTGAATTAGGGGCCACCCTTATTATCTCAGTTTAACTTAATTACCTCTTTGAAGACCCTGTGTTCAAATACACTCGCATTCTGAGTTATGGGGGTGAGGGCTTGGGCATATGCATTTTAAGGGGATGCAATTCAGCCCATAACAATGACTAAGCATGCAGCGTGGGTCTTTGTTTTTTTTTTTTGTTTTGTTTTGTTTTTACTGGGTTTGATGAAGAGTTATGAGTTTTCTGCTTTTGCTGTGGGGCTCGATCCTTGGACTCCGGCATCATGACCTGAGCCGAAGTCAGAGGCTTAACCAACTGAGGCACCCAGGCACCCCTGTTTAGGTCTAATTTAATGTATAGTGAAATTCTCCCTTTTCAGGTGCACAGTTCAAATAGTTTTAATGAACATATACGGTTGCATAGCCGTCATCACGTCTGAGATCTGGAACATTGCTATCCCTCCAAAAACTACCCCTGTGCCCCTTTGTAGTCAATCTCCTTTCCTCCCTCACTGATTTCTGTCCCTATAAATTTGCCTTTTCCAGAAAGACATGCAGCAAATAGGAATCCCATAGCAAATAGGCTTTTGTGTCCAGATTTTTTCTCCTTGGCATAATCCTACTAGGAGTCTTAAGCTTTTTGTGTCATGGGCCACTTCAGCATTCTGGTTGAGCCTCTAAACTTCCTTTTTGGAATAATGTTTATAAATGCATAAAATTAAATATTTACAATTACATAATGAAAATTATGTTGAAATATAGTCATTGAAGCTTTAAAGGAGCTAATTTGTGATATAGTATATGTACTTTTTATTAATGCATTAAATAATAAGATCTAGCCATGGGTCTAAGAACTACTATATCAAAGTAGTCATGAGCATACATTGTATTTTGAGATGTCTGCAACGATTGTAATGAAATATGACCATATTGGTGGTTTTCATTGGTGAAAGAGTCAGATGCTGCTCCTAGTGCTGTGCTTTGTTGCCTACCTTAATAATGAAAGGAAATGCAACACTGTAAATAGAGATTAGTGAAAATAAAAATTAAAAGGTTTTTCTCACTTATAGCAGAGATTCTCTGAAGTCTATCCGTGGATCCTTTGGGGCTCCATGTACCCCAGGATAAGAATTCCTGTTTTGGGGGCCTCCTCAGCACTTACAACCAGCCTACAGAACAGAAAAGGAATAGAGAAGCATTGTAGAAGATGTTTCTGGGCCTGGCCCAGCCGTGGGATGTGTCACATCTGCTCGCATTTTGCTGTAGAGAACTTAGTCATATGGCCCCACCTATCTGTAAGAAAGACAAGGGAACACAGTCTAGCTGTGTACCCAGAGAAGAAGCGGATGGATTTTGGTGGCTAGCTTGTAGTCTCTGTTATGCTAACCTTATTTAAATATTTTATTTATTTGTCAGAGAGAGAGAGAGCACAAGCAGGGGGGGAGTGGGAGAGGGAGAAGCAGGCTCCCTGCTGAGCAGGGAGCTGGATGCGGGACTCGATCCCAGGACCCTGAGATCATGACCTGAGCCGAAGGCAGGTGCTTAACTGACTGAGCCACCCAAGCATCCCTCTAACCTTATTTAATTTAACCCTTATAGATACCACCTTACCTGATAACATCATAAATGATAAAGAGTGGTTTTGAAAAGTTTAATGATAACCTAATTTGGTTAGTAAGAAACTCAAGACACAAATATGGGTCTTCTCGTTCCAAATCCTTAACTGTTTGTACTATGTCTTGGTGGACTTATGATGCCATGGGATTGAAAGACCACTCCAAAGATCTACATGCATGAACATATTGCCCCATTTTCTATGATGCCACTGTGCTTGGGGCTTAATGCTCTGTGGCTAGTGTCTTGGAGCTCAATAATTTTATCTTTTAATTTTGTTTTGTTGGGGCACCTGGGTGGCTCAGTTGGCGCCTCATCTCACATGCAGTGCCACCTGCCATCCCCTCCCCTAGGTCCTTGGCTGCCTGCTCTCTGTCCCCTGGTATCTTGGGCCCCCCTTGTCTCCTCCTCCCCCTCTTGCCCCACGGCCACTGTTACCCTTTCCGTGGCCTAGCAACCAGGTCTTCTCAGCAGAGGTGGGGGAACCTGCATTCTCTTGTCCCATCCTGTCCCTGGCGGTGGCCTTGGTGCAGGTGGAAGTGGGGCAGAGTCAGCTCCATGCCCAATGGTGTCTCAAGTGGCAGCACCCCAGCACCTTTGGCAGGTGACTCAGAGGGACCCTCTTGAACATTCTTAATTCAGGTACTGGGTGTGTACTGGCGTGAAAGTTACGGTCTTTTGGGGGTTGCCTGTCCTCTTTGGTTTGGGACACTGGTTCCAGGCCCTTTCATTTTCATTTTGCACTGGACCCTGCAAATTATGCAGCTATCCCTGTGTGAGGATCCCAGTGAAAGCCGCCATGCTGAATTATACAAGAGAGGCATCCGCCATTGTTTCAGAAGTTTTTTGTTTTGTTTTGTTTTGTTTTCCAACACAGATTTACCTAGAAGGGCTGGAGGGATCCTTTGTCAGTCTCCCACAACCACATTATCATGGATCAAGCTCCTTAGTTTTGCAAATTATAACCAAAGATTGCATCTTTCCTGAGGAAATCCAGGACTGGCAGATTTCTGCAGGTAGATTCCATAATAGTAAACCTGGAGAGGTAGTGGCAGGATGGGCCAAACAGCAAGGTTGGCAGGCTCAGGCAGAATATCCACAGGACGCCAGAGGATGCGGGCCAGGAAGGGCAAACAAGATGTGGGGAAGTGTGCGAGGCTGGCTGTGCAAGGGGAGGAAGCCAGGGAAGGAAGAGAAAGGGAGAGCCAAAAGGGAATTCTACTTTACTTCATAATTTTGCTTGGTCTGGGGTTTGCTTTGAAGACTTAATCTTGAGGAAAATGGCAGCAGGAAGCTGAGGTGTATATCAGCAGTGTTTATATGCTCAAATCTAAAAGTAGCAATTTCTTGACACTTTGAAGTTTGGCTGGTAATTTTGCACATTCTTCTAAGATGAGTGGTTGTATCTCTGTTGCTATTATATTGTCTCTCACAAAAAACACTCAAGATGACTTAGGACACTTACAAGTGTCTGAGACTTCTGTTATTTTTCTTCTTCAACATCAAGAAGAAAAACAATCAGGAGGACTAGAAATTGAAACTAGAAGTCGTGGTTGCCATACTACTCTTCAAAACCACTATTTTACTTCCTTTCCCACAACCATAATTTCACAGACAAAGCATTATTGCTTTAAGCAAAACAGTAAAAGTTATGGGTTGAATTGTATCCCCCCACCTCCAAATTTATGTGTTATAGTCTTAACCCCTAGTACCTCAGAATGTGGCTTTATTTGGAAATAGGGTTGTTGCAGAGTTGATTGGTTAAGACGAAGTCATGCTGGAGTAGGGCGGATCCCTACTCCAGTATAACTGGTGTCCTTAGAAAAAGGGGGATATTTGGACACACACACACACACACACACACACACACACACACACACATACGGAGAGCATCATGTGAAGATTGTTAGGCTTCACAAGACAAAGAACTACCAGACGTTAGGAGCGAGGCCTGGAACAGATCCTTTCTTCATGCCTTCAGAGGGAGCGAGTTTTTGCCCACACCTTGATCTTGTATGTGTAAGCCTCCAGAACAATGAGATAATAAATTTCTCTTGTTTCTGCCATGCTGTTAGTGGTCCTTTGTATGGCAGCCTTAGAAAACTAATATGGTAAGCAAAAGGCTTGCTGAATCTGTACAATAAGAAGTCTTATCTCATAAAGATTCTCTATTTTATTAAGAAATTACTGGTGAAACAAGGAGAAAGAAATAGAAAGTATGTATTACTTATTACTAAGGTACACAGAGTAAACTAGCAATTTCAACCAAGTAGTCTGCCAGCAAATGACCCAAAAACCTTAAATTTTTATTTTAATCTTAGTTATAATCCTTAAGGAATCACAGAATCCTCTTGTCTGAAAGAGACAAAGAAATCCATCCTCAGTTCTTCTCTTTGTTTATTACCGATAGGAATAGATGTATTTTTTTCTTATTGAATATTTCCCATGAAAAGATTCTGTAATCCTTCTCAGGAATCTCTTCCTTGGCCATCTTGATTTAGGTATTCCATCCAAGCAGTTTATACCTACCTCCTCCCCAAAATAATGTAAGGCAGTTGACGATTCTTTCCTCCTCTCTGGTCTGGAATGTCAGAAGCATATTGGTGGCTGGATCAATAATACAAGGTTCATTAAACAATTCACATGGACCAATGTGAGTCGTGTTGCTGTAATACCATAATTATAGTATAGACGATGTCTTGATATTGGATCTAATTCAACTTCATTAAATCATGTATTAAAACTAAATTAAAGAGGGATGATTCAGATTGAGAAAGCAAGAATGCATAAAGCCTCCGTATTTTCCAGCTCACAAAGCAGCAACTGGACTCCGATTCTAAGATCTGTCTGTCTTTATTAGCTACAAACTGTAGAGACCTAGTCCACAGCTGAGCAACTCTGCTGTTTGGAGGTAGTCAATACATAAAATTAGAATATAAAGGAACTAGAGTCTTAAGGTCACTGAGCCACTGCCCAATTGTGTGTCTCTTGTCTTTGTAAGTTATACTATTATACTGTTAATCCCTTAAGGTCCAAGATGATTTTTAGTGACAAAGTGTGAATATAATGATACCTCATACCCTGGAGGAGCATGGGGGGGAACACTGGCCATGTTTTCACTAGATTTCAGAGAAAACCAGAAAGGCTGTTATGTTTTTCTTGAGTCAATACATGAGCCTCTCACAGTCTATTATCTGCATAGCAGCTGGAGTTGATAGAACCCAAACATGATTATGTTACCTTCTGCCCTGCTTAAAACATTTATAGTTAGCCATCATTAAAATACCACATTTTAATTTGGCCTTTAAATCATGAGTTTATCATCTTCCACATTTGAAGCTGAGCCTTGAGCCTTACTGCCCTGGGGATGAGAAGAAAGTTACCTGACTTCTTTAATCTTGAAACCAGGCTTGGGCTAGAGATGATTATCTAAATTTCTGTGGCATATATAGAACCAAGCCCACTAATTTGAGATCACAGTGTAGAGAAGATACCCCATCCTCCCGTGATATGATAGCCAGGCCATGAAGCTTGCTGTCATCCTGTGGTGGATGAGGATATGGTGTAGAGAAGTGGTTCTCAACCCTCTCAGATCCAATGTCCCCTTTTCATAACTAATGTTTTATAATGCTTCCTTTATTACCCTGAAATGAAAGTCATAGATAATATAAATTATCTCCACATAGAATTCCAAAGAAATCAATATAATAACCTAAGCCTAATATAAAGGAGAAATAAAGGGAAAGCAATTTATGATAAAATAATAAGCCTTTCTAGCCTAGACATGTCTAGACTAGAAGACATAATGGGGGGGGTCAGGTGCTTGAGTCTTGTTATAATGAGAAAGTTTGAATTTAAGAGAAGTAAAAAAAAAAACTTCTGTATAAGAAATACAAGGAAATGAAAGGGCAGAAGTACAAGTGGAAACGGAAATAAAAACCAGAATTAGGATATGTAATATCAGATGAGACTTATTTGTATATAAGAGAAAGAGGGAAATAACCATCATTGAAGTGTGGGTAACAGCCAAGACAAATTATAGATAGCTGAAATGGAGAAAACGAGGAAATGAGTTTGGTTTTATTTGTTATACAATGTAAAATAATTCCCTTTATTGTGATATTGGATAGGCAGTGATGAAGTATCACACACACAAACAAAACATGTCTCCTGTCTTAAAATCCCACTCTATCCATTCTTTGGTGTATAAAAAGACCTTGGATACTGTATACTTAGGCAGAGGAAGAAGGCAGATTGGAAAACAAAATCATACCAAAGAAGGTTGTTTGACAGGCTTCTGGGAACAGAATCAGAGCAAGGTTAAAAAACAATAGACTTAAGTTATGTAATTTGAACACGTAATTTTCACAGCATAGATAACAGTGTGTTCTACAACATTAAAAACTTGAGAAATGATGTAAAATATTTAAAAAAAAAACTCTTATCATTAACATTCAGTGAGATCCCTGTATTTCTGAGTCTGTTAAAAAGAGTCTCCAACTCCCTTGGATACATATTTGCAGGTCCCAGCAACAAATGGAGACTGATCTCGAAAAGCATGTTGTACCAGCAATTCAAACACCGTGAGGGCACTGCCCCTGGGGATGTGTTCCGAAATCATGAACAAACCTTGCTAAACTTCCAAACAAAACAAGGTATAAGCAACACTCAATTTACATGGTAGGTGCATTTCTTGAATTTGCTGTATGTTAAAATCATGCAAAAATACTTCGTGGGTTTGAACTGTGTAGGTCCATTTATATGCGGATTCTTTTTTATAAATACAGTACAGTACTGTCAATGTGTTTTCTCAATAATATTTTTTGTTCTCAAGCTTACTTTATTGTAATATTGTAATTATTGTAATAGAATACATAGAACATACAAAATATGTGTTAATGGACTGTTTTATGTTATATTAAAAGTTAAATGTGGATTTTCAACTGTGCCAAGTGTTGGCGCCTAACCCTGACCCTTGTGTAGTTCAAGGGTCAACTGTATATGTAAGCTAGAATTAGATTCTAGGCTCAGCTAATTATAAGCATTTTTTTCACCTTTATGAAAGCCTAGTGGGATATTAAAACATCAGGTATAGTTCTCCAGAGAAGATATACAAATAGCCAATAAACACATGAAAAGATGTTCAGCATCATTAGCTATTCGGGAAATGTAAATGAAAATGGCAAAGAGATAGCACTTCATATTAACTAGAATCATTATAATAAAAAAGACAGACAATAGCAAGTATTAGCAAGGATACAGAGAAATGAGAACCTTCATCCACTGCTGGCAAGAATGTGAAATAATGCAGTTGCCTTGACAAATAGTCTGCATTTCCGCAAAAACTTAAACATCGAGTTACTGTATGACCCAGCAATTACACTCGTAGGTGTATACCCAAGTGAAATGAAAAACATGTCTACACCAAAGCTGGTACATGAATGTTCTAGCAGCACTATTTTTAAAAAGATTTTATTTATTTGTTAGAGAGAGAGAGAAAGTGCACAAGAAGGGGGAGCGGCAGGCAGAGGGAGAAGCAGGCTCCCTGATGAGCAAGGAGCCTGATGTGGGACTCGATCCCAGGACCCTGGGATCATGACCAGAGGTGAAGGCAGATGCTTAACTGAATGAGCCACCCAGGCATCCCTAGCAGCACTATTTATAATAGTCAAAAGTGGAAACAATCTAAGTGTTCATCGACCGATGAATGGATAAATAAAATGTGGTGTATTCATACAAGGAATATATTTGGCAATCAAAATATTGAAGTACTGACACATGCTACAACATGGATGAACCTTAAAACCATTACACTAAGTGAAAGAAGTCAGACACAAAGGATCAAATATTATATACAACCAGCTATACAAAATATTCAGAATAGGCAAATCCATACAGACAGAAAGTAGATTTATGGTTGCCTTGGGATAAGGGGTTGAGGTGAAATGGGGAGTCATTGCTAATGGGTACAGGATTTCTTTGGGGGTAATGAAATGTTCTAAGATTGATTGTGGCGACAGTTGCACAACTCTGTATATATACTAAAAAAATGAGTAATACTTTAATAGGTGAATTTCCTAGTATGTGAGTTTTATCTCAATGAAGGCGTTATTAAAAAAATGTCAGGCAAGGGGCGCCTGGGTGGCTCAGATGGTTAAGCGTCTGCCTTCGGCTCAGGTTATTGTCCCAGGGTCCTGGGATCGAGCTGCGCATCAGGCTCCTGGCTTAGCAGGGAGCCTGCTTCTCCCTCCCTCTCTGCTTCTCCCCCTGCTCATGCTCTCTCTCTCTCTCTCTCTCTCTCTCTGTATCTCTGTGTCTCAAATGAATAAATAAAATCTTAAAAAAAAAAAAGTCAGGCAAAATGTTGCCCGGGGTGGTCCTAAGCACCGTGAGACATCTGGTCAGGTATCTTCCGTCCTGTTCAACGACAGTCACAGCTGCCAATCATCGTGACGACCAGTAATACCCCCAGAGAGTTCCAAACATCCCCTACAGAGAATCACTGAACTGAGGAAGAAGTAAAAATAAAGTTTACCCATGTTGGTGGACTAGAAGCGTGAAGATGTTTGGACAAATTCTCATCTCTTTATTCTGAGTTCCTGAAACTCTGGAGAGGAGATGAGTCATGCTGGCCTTCCCCTGGTCTCACTCATTTGGGGCAAGTATACTTGATAAGCTGGGAGGAACAACAGAGGTGGATAGATTATTCCTCCCCTTATTGTTTGGGATCCTGGGAGGAAACTGCTGTGCAGGGCAGTCCTGCACCTACATGGGGGAATGCCTGCCATAGTTAAAATGGTGCTGCGGTGTGTTCAGTCAGAGAGGTTTTGTTTGCATTCCTGATTCTCCCTCAGTTCCCATGTGGCCTGGATGCTGAATTTAGAGCTGGCAGGCCTGTTATGCACAGTCTGCCAGGAGCTGGATGACACATGTGGCAAACATACAGCCTGATCCCAGGAGAGGCTGGGCAGGGACTGAGGGGCACTCCTGGGCTCTGGTGAGGCAGAGGGAAGAACACGTCAGATGTTCATCTACCACAGATGTTAACAGGACATCCATATGACCCAACAATTCCACTCCATGGTATATACCCAAGAGATAGGAAAATAATATGCCCACGCAAAGAACTTGCACACAAATGTTCATGGCAACATTAATCATGATAGCCAAAAATGGAAACAACCCCAATGTCCATGGACTGATGAATAGATAAATAAAACGTGGCATATCCATACAATAGGTTATTATTTAGCAACCAAAAGAAATGAAGTACTGATACATACTACATGAATAAAGCTTGAAAACATTTTGCCAAGTGAAAGAAGCCAGGCATAAAAGGCCACATATTCTATGATTCCATTTATATGAATGCCCAGAATAGGCATATTCATAGAGACAGTAAGTAGATTAGTGGTTGCCCTAGGCGGTGGGGAGAGGGGCTTAGAGTTACTAATGGGTACAGGATTTCTTTTTGGGCAGTGAAATGTTCGGAAATTAGATAGTGGTGATGCTTGCACACCTCTACAAGTATATTGAAAGCCACTGGCTTGTTCATTTTAAAAGGGTGAGTTTTATTATATCAACTATAGAACGCCAATGATATCTCAATTTCAAAATATATGTGTATGTGTACATGTACATACACAACATAATGACACCACATTTTGTGTGCATGTTTGAGTGTAACGATTAGCTCTCTAACCTTGCTACACGTCCTGATGCTTTTGCTTTGCTCTTAAGATAAAGGACCTCTACACATGGCCTGCGAACGTCTTTCCAACCTCAGCTCATACCACGTCCCCTGTGCAAAATCACACTAGCCGTCATTTTTCCATAAGAACTTTATACTTGCCAGACCGTCTTTCTCCTTACTTCATCCAGATAATTCTTTGTCAATTCCTTTGGCAAGCCTTCCCTGACCTCCCTGACAAGGTCAAATCTCACTATTGTATCTCTCATGGCACCGTATGTCTTATTATACCACTTACACTGTGCACATTATATTTACAACGTAATGAGTGCTTTTCGGGTTAATATCTCTCTTTTCAATTAGACTGTAAACTCCTTGAGGGCTAGTAAATCATGTCTGGTTTTGCTTCCCTCCCCATATACCCTGGAACAGTATCTGATACACAGTGCCTGATCTATAGAGATCCATAAATATTTACTGAATGAGTTAATAACTCCCTTTCTCTCTAGTCCCTTTCATGCCACTTCTGAGTTTACTTCCACTTCCGCTCATGTGTTCATTCAGTCAAAAATGCCCATTGAGTGCCTACTATGTGCCAGACTGTATATGGTTGCCTGTGACTAATGAATTCATGACTGGCTTAATCAACTACAATTATAAACGTAGGAGTCCATTTACTTACAAAAGATCCTGAGTAGGCCTCAAAGATACAGGGATTCATCTTCTCATAACATGGCTGTGTATATGGTACCAATGGAAGGCTTCGTAGAATTTTCCTTCAGAGTTCTCAAAATATTATTCTTGGTAATGTCAGTCACCCAAATCACGTAACTTAGTCTTGAATTTTTTTTTCCTTTTTAAGATTTTATTCATTTGAGAGAGAGAGTGAGAGAGAGAGAGCATGAGCAGGGGGAGGGGCAGAGAGAGAAGCAGGCCCATGGGTCCTGATGCCAGGCCCTATGCGGGGCCGATGCCTGGACCCCAGGACCCCAGGATCATGACCTGAGCCAAAGGCAGAGGCTTAACTGACTGAGCCACCCAGGCGCCCCTTGAATGTTTTTTTCTTGCTCCTAACCTAATCCTGCTACCAACATTGAGCTCATCTCCAAATTTAATTTTGTAGCAAATCAAACTATTGGAGTATGTAAGAACTAGGCCTGCTATCCACAAAGATTTCTGTCCTATCTGAAAACTACAAAAAGTTAGCTAATTGATTTTCATAAATGACTTTTGATTATTCAAGTAATTGTATTCTCTTAATGAATCATATCTTATGCAAATTAATTTGTCTATTTAAATAAATCATAGCAAAAGACATTCTTATATATTATGTATATTTGTACTAACTCCTAAGTATAAGCAGTAGTGTATTTTTGGCAGAGGTATGGTTTCTCAAATTATGTAAATTGAGTGTTTCTGTTGATAATCATGATTTTTCTGCTGAATGTTTAATAGAAGGAAAGCTTTTTCTTTTTAAAGTTATTTTGGCATTTTTAATCAGAAAGTAAATTAATGAAAGTGTATGCATGAAAACAATAGATTTCATGTAACCTGTGGGGGGACAGCAATCAGACAGCTGTAAATTCCATGAAGGTGCAGATCATGGTTTTTGTTTTTGTTTTTGCTCATCATTACATCTCCCAATCCTTGGTACAGTTACTGGAATAATGCAGGTGCTCACTAAATACCTGTTACATGAATGAATCAAAATACACTAATTCGATAATTGATATTTTTAGAGGATAAACTAATGAAATTTTGCCTAGTCAGCAAAGACTTTAAATACACATGGAGGTGTTGGATGGAAGAGAAATTATACAGAATTATAATATATGTTCTATATACTCATACTTGCTGGGTGTGAGAAGCTCAGGAAGGCCAATTTCAACACAATAGAATAAAGTGGAATGAATTGTCTTAGGAGGTGGTAAATTCCCTAATACTTAGAAATGTTCAAACTTTAGCTCGGCCCTTGGCAGGAATATTGTAAAGGAGATGCAAGCTTTAGATGGAAGGTTGGAGTTTAAAAGACGACTTTGAAGTTTTTTCCAACCCTGACATTGTGCAAAAATGATTGGTCATTGAGCCAAATCCTCATGCCTTTAAACTCATGTAGTTCAAAATATGGTAAATTTGAACACACTTTTCTCGTGTGAATCATGCAGTAAGAAATTAGAGTTATATTTTCTTGCCCCTCCTAATTCAAAGTTAGAATATTCATTTTACTCACTGGTTTCTTTCATAAACAGACACAAACCAACAGTTGACCTATTAATGTCAATTACCCTTTCCTTTCTCCTCACCAGCTCTTTATATTTTTTCTTGGAATTCTTTCCCCTCTTTTTAATACAAGGACGATGTAAGGATGAACAAGTAGACTACAAAATATCTTCTGTAGACTCTTTTTTAATTCCCAGAAAACATGAGGTCTTTGTTATCTTTAAGTGAAATTCCAAGGGACAGTTAGATGAGATACAAATGTCTCAAATGTTTTCCAAATAAAATGCAGCACTTAAGTTGAACAGTCTTTGGACATTCATTTTATTAATCTAGTTGACTTGTGCATTATTTTACATCTTCATTCATCTGGCTGGGCTCCATGTTTAAAATGACCTTCTTATGACCAGAAAGACCACAATTTAGAAAAAGGGATTTCAATGAGATCTTTGCTCACCTTACTGTATAACTGTTCTCAGTTTCACAAGTGATTAAGAAAAAAGAACTAACATTAATGGGGGAATTTTGGAATATTCTATAGTAATTGTTCCTTTTTAAAATAAAATTTCTGAGAAATGTAAAGCAAGTTTATTTCCATAAATGAAACTGCCATTCCTCACTGAGTTGGCACACCGTCTCTTCTAGCAATAAGATGTTTAGAAAGACACTGAACGGACTCACTTTTTTCAAAAGCATTTACTTGAGAAGAGAGTGACAGATTTAGATATTCCCCCAAAAAGTTCCAAGAAGAAAGTGTCATTCTATGGTATTGAAAACAGTGATATTAACTCCAGCACGTAGGTGTCATTGGATGATTTAGGACTGCCTAGCAATACAGGTCTTACCAAGAACCTTGACACTCTGGATCCTATGGTGCTTTTATCCTAAATAAAAGCTACTGTGCCTGAATGGAGGGAGTAACTTCCTGATGATCTTTTTCAAAATTCTTACCAATCTAACTTTTTCTTACTCTATATATGACAATGACAATACTGAAATTGCTTTATAAACAGTCTGTTGTCACTCTCTGATGACTTGAGAGTAGAAGAAACACCCAGCAAGCTTCTGACTATATAAAATGCCATCTCCTTCCATATGCTGTAATTTTAGAGATCTTTTATATTCACGATAGACAACTCTCATTTGAAAAAATTAGAAAGTTTGAATGGGAAAATAAATGTTGATTTAAGATAAAAAGTGATCATTTTGTAGAAATTATTTTAGAAATTACTTAAAATCTTGGACAACTGTAAGTTCAGAAACCAGTCACTTAAAATGTTTCATTAAAATAATATTTTGTTGTAGGTTATGGTTTGATACATAGCAGTCTATGTGTTCAGTTGGAATTAAGACCTGAGGCATATGTATGGATTTTTAGCTTTTGACTCAGTTTCCATAAGCCAAAAGTGTACGTTTTTTTCTGATACTTTATCATTAGAGAAGTTTTTGGATTTGGTAGTTCAGATCAATACACTAAGGAAGCTAGAGTTACATAAACGAGTTAACTTCATTCTGTTCCACAGCCTTATTAAATCAGTCTTACAAATAAACTCCTTTGGCCATAAGGAGGAGCAGTTGAGAGAATGAAAAACTCAGAATGCATTTTATTTTATTTTATTTATTAGAGAGAGAGAGAGAGAGAAAGAGAGAGTGCGAGCAGGGAGGGGGAGAGGGAGAAGGAGAGAGAGAATCTTAGGCAGGCTCCAAGCTCAGCACTGAGCCCGATGCCGGTCTCAGTCTCAGACCCTGAGATCATGACCTGAGCCGAAATCAAGAGTCGGACGCTTAACTGACTGAGCCACCCAGGCACCCCTAGAATGCTTTTTTAATGATATAATACCAAATACAAAACTCTTCAATGACTACCTGTCTAAATAGAATCACAAAACATTAACAATTTAGAATTTAGAATGCATTACCCTGTTAATACATAACAATAGATAATCTATTAGCCAGCTATTCTTAAGGAATAGGTCTTGGAAACATTATAATATTTACTTGGAAAAAGCAACACATTATTTATTCATACTCTATAATGTTCTCTTCTCTAATTCAAGTGAGTTGAAAAACGCTTTGCAGCAAATGCTCCCTTTCCCTGTCCCCCTGCTGCTGTTGTGTATGGGACCTTATAATTCCATGGTTTCACTCATCTGTACTGTGCTTGTCTTATGTGATTATTATGAAATAATATACTATTTTTTTACACGTCATCATTATTAGATTGGGAACACCTCAATAATTAGACTAGAAATTCCAAGAGGATAGGAACTTCCTAAATTATTCATGGATGTCTTCCTAGGACCTGGTGTATAAGGCAGGAAGTAAATTTTTGTTGACTAAAGGGAAGAAAACTTGTCTTACTGTATGTTCTCAGTTTGGCAGGATGTTTGGAATATAATAGGTACTCAGTAAATGTTGGTTGAATGGATTTTCCAATAATTATAAAATTTTTTTCAACTTCATATCATGTAAGACTAACCCAGAAAACAGTTTCCAGTTACATAATTGATCATTAGTTTCTATGATGATTAGAAATAAAAATTAACTTTTATTCTTTTACTTTTGCTTTGATAATTTCTAAAACCTAAACAGAATTATCAAGATCACTAGTTAAAAGGAGTCTCTATAATAAAATCATTGTTATCTCCTTACAAATTGCTTATTCATAGCAAAAATAGAACTGCACAGTGGAGAAACTGAACAACCACTTAAGCCAGTGAGGAAGATTAATATCAAACAGACATCACATGCCTCTGGTTTTGATACTCGAGAAAGACACCACATTCCTTATGCTGTATTCCATTCAGAAAAATCTAAGACCTCAATCTAATCATGAAGAAACATCAGACAAACCCCAGTTGACTCTTTCTATAAGAAACTGGCCTCTATTTGTCAAGACGTCATTGTCATAAAAGACAAAGAAAGACCGAAGAACTGTCCCAGGTTGAAGGGAAGTAAAGAGTTATAACTAAATGCAATATGTGGTTCTGGATTGGGTTTTATATTGGAGCAAATAAAAAAACATCCATACAGGGCACTATCAGGATAACTGACACAGTTATAATTAATATAATATGTATATTATATATAGTAATAATAATAATAGAAGAGAAAGAAGTACTGTTGGCCCTTGAGCAATGCAGGAGTTAGGGGTGCTGATGCCACCTCTACCCCACAGTTAAAAATCCACATACAACTTTTGACTCCCCAAAAACTTTACTAATAGTTGGCCAGAAGCCTTGCCAATATCATAAACTGTCAATTAACACATATTTTGTGTGTCATATGTATCATATACTGTATTTTTACAATAAAGTAAGCTAGAGAAAAGAAATGTTAAGAAAGGGACAGGAGAATATATTTACAGCACTGTATTATTTTTATTGAAAAAAATTCATGTATAAGTGGACCTGTGTAGTTTAAACCTGTGTTGTTTTGAGGGTCAACTGTATTGTATCAAATCATGTTTTTTTTTTTTTGTTGTTGGCTTGTTTTATTTTTTAAGTAGGCTCTGTGCCCAAAGTAGGGCTCTAACTCAGGACCCCAGGATCAAGAGTTGAATGCTCTACCTACTGGGCCAGCCAGGTGCCCCAAATCATGTTTAATCAAATCAAATCAAATTTATCATGTCAAATTTCCTAAATTTGATAACTGTACTGTGGTTATATAAGATAATACCCTTGCTTCTAGAAAATACACACTGAAGTAATAAAGGATGAAGGGCCATGATAGATGCAACCTATTCTAAAGTGGTTCAAAAATCAAATGGAGAGAGAAAACAAATATGACAAAATATTAAAAATTGGTGAATCTGGGTCAAGGGGGTATGGGAATTACTTGCAATTTGGGTTTAAATTTGAGAATTTAATTTAATGAAATTTAATTTCAAAATTAAAAGTAAAAACAAATCCAAACAAAAAAACTACCCCTCAAAAAAAAACAAAAACAAAGTCATAAATGGTTTTATATGATGGATGGTTAGTCGTTTCAAGTATCTAGCTGTGGTATATATTCTACAGCAGTGCTGACTCTGTATGCTAGTGGTTCCTTTAATTGTCCTTGTATGATTGTTCTCTACATTGGAAATGAGTGTCCCATTAGGCCAGGAGCCTAAGTAAACCAAACTCGTGAAACTGATTTTCCCCACTACATTTTTCTTATTATGTTTACTGCTAATTCAGGCCCTCGGCCCACCCAGTAACTTTTAATGGTTGCCCTGTTATATGACAGAAGTGTGCTAGATGATGGCAAAACACAGAGGAATAAGTTAGGGTCTTTGTTCTTGACGAATTCTGATTGATGGGAGTCAGACATTTGATCAGAATGGTGTACTACAGGAGAAAGAAGTTGGAGCAATTATTTGTCCATAGGAACTGATTTCATAGAAGGAGTGACATCTGAAGTGGGTCTTGAAGGGTGAATATGAGTTTTCTAGATGAAGGGGAAAGGTATTTCCAGGCATGAGGAGTAGCATGTGCAAAGGCATAAAGCCTTGAAAAGTTCAATAATCATTTCTAATTTCTGTTTCTAAGATGTAGTTCAGAGGCATTAAAACCTAGGTCAGCTACTTTAAAAAACATTTTTATTGTGAAATTTTATACACACTCGTAAAAGTGCATAAAACGTATCTATCAGCTTACTGAATTATTATAAAGCAAATACACATGTAATGATCACTGAGGTCAAAATCTATAAAATGGCCAGTAATTCCCAAATTGGTACTGCTTCATTCACTTCCACTTCCAATCTTCTCCTTCCTGGAAAGGTAACCACTATTCTAATAGTTGCTTTAACAAATGGATACACCCTCATAACTGACACCTCTATCATCTCTCTCTAAAATTCCCTTGTGTCCCACACTCCTTCTCTACTCACCTTTTGCTTTGTTAATTTCTGAAAAGGGTGAGAAATCCTTAGAGCATAAAGTTGTGAAGTTGTGGGTGGGCCAGATGTAACGAGTATTTATTATTTCATACCTGTACTGTGTTCCAGATCCTGCTGGGTACTTTATTCATTAGCTGATTTCTCACTATGCTGAAAATAGCATAAAGCTGAGAAAACTGAGGCTCAGAAGAGGTTCTTACTTGCCTAGAGACACAAAACCCATGATTGATGGAAATAGGACTAACATCCAGATTTTTCTGACCTCAAAATGTACGCTGGTTATATGGTTCTTGTTAAGATTTTATTTCTTCATGTAAAAAATTGGCAGTCAACAGAGATTTTCAGTTGGAGAGTAATATTGGATTGGTTTGGACTATCATTCTGTTGATAGTGTGGAGTAATTGAGGGAGGGAGAGATGGGTGGTAGGGAGACCATGGAGGTGGTTATGGCAATGGTTCAGAGATAGGGTTTTAGACTAGAGCACTGATGGTGCATATGGAGAGAGGAAACTATTTTCTCGAGCTTTCTGAGGTGTAACAAATTGTTTATGGTGGTAGGTTAGATGTTGGGGATAAATGAGATGAGAAACCTGTATATAGGTAACCTCCGTTACTTTGCATCTATGCCAATGTTCTTCCTTTGACTCCAAGGCTTCTGTCTTGAGAGCCTAAATGGATAGGGACACTGTTGGTTAAAATTTGAAAGAGAAAGAACAGTTTGGTAAGAAGTTCAGTTTTGGTCCTGCTAACTTTGAGATGCCTGGGGAAATTCAGATGGTCTGTCTCATGGGTAGTCAAGAGTTTAGAGGCTCCAGGGACAGGTCTGACCTGGAGATAAAATTTTAGTAATCATTAGAATATATGTAACTTGAGACATAGGAACTGGACTCAGACCTATATTTAAGTCTTGGCTCAGACATTATTTGTTTCTCTTTACATAATATGGGATAATATTTAACCCAGGATCTTTGTAAGGTTTCAGTGAAAAACTAGAAAACACTTAGCACAATGAGTTCAAAAGTGACAAAATTATCATTAGCTATTGTTAGATTACAATACAGACTTATGAACAAACTCCTTTATAACCAAAAAACATTTTTAAGAAATGAAATTCACTTAAATGCTATCTGAAATGCATTTGAATGGAAGACTTGTCAAAGATGGTTTGGTGCCCAGATGACAGCGTGGTGCATGCATTGTGTCATCTGGCCAGCAAGACCTAAGTGTGCCTTAGCACCAGGAATGAAAGATACAAGTTCATGTCAGGGTTTTCTGGTAGGCAGCTTATCTCCAGGGGAGCAACACAGGTACAACCTATTCCTTACTCTCCTTAAAATAAACACCTTAGGGAAAGCATTATCTCCTTTTCTCCATATTATGTTGCTTGTAATTCTATACAGTTGATAAAAGAGCAACAGTTTAATATTTGTCCCTCTAAATCAATTTTTCCATGATTCTCAGCCTCTATTTTGGCCCATAATCTGATTTGTACATAATTATGAATTTAATTATTTGTGTTATAAAGTGCCACATCATTATCAAAGCTAGCAAAATCTGGACCAGAGTAAAGGTTCTATAGAAACCATAATTCTATTTGGTGTTAGGTTTTTATGCTGTGTTTTAGTGGGATGTGTTTAAAAACAGATGGGAAAACCTTTCAAAAAGCAACAGAATGATGAGAAAAAGAAGTCTACTTGGAAAAGTTAAGTAATCATCAGTTTATCTACACAAGGCCACCAAATTGGCCCAATTATTTAAAGAATAGGTTTGATTAGTATCTTCTTGTTTTGCTGTTCTTAAAGGAATCATACAGCATTAAAAAAATTCAACAGCTTTAATTAGCTAGTACCATTCTTGAAATAATTATCTATTTTAAAAGAGTATATGCAAAGATCATCACAATAATCCTTCCCATTCCTATTATGCATGTCCCTTTGAAATAGGACTTCGCTGTTCTTCCCATCCAGAAGGGGAATCTGTTTTCCCAATTCCTGAATCTATGCTGGCCTTTTGACCTACTTTGACTAACAATGTGATAGAAGTGATGTCATGTAACTTCTGCTTCAAGAGGTCTTACAGCTTCCTGTTCCTACCTGCCTGGCATGCTGCCTACATATGAAGTTCAGGAAGAAAGGCTAGGAGATAGGTGCAGCCAATAGTCAACACCAACAACCAGTCATGAGTGTGCTCAGTTAAGATGCCAAATGATTCTGCATGATCCCAGATAAGGCCAGTCTGAATCACTGATCTATAGAATTGAGAGTACATAAAATGGTTTTAAAGCACTATTTCTAGGGTGGTTTCTTATGCAGCAATAACAAATGTGTATGTGTGTGTAGAATTTTCCTGCCTTGAAGATGAGAGAATAATTTTAAACCATAAAATGGTCTTAGGTTAATCATCAGGACGTACTTCCAGACTTTAAGGATCAAAAAGTTCCTTAAAGCCATAATAATGTGTCACCTAGGTTGCTGCAGTGAACAATGAAGACATAATTTTTCTGGGATGATTTGTGCAGTGGGATGATTTGTGCAGTGTTTTTAGAGGTAGGATGGTAATTCTAGATGATGTCCAAAGTCTAAGCTCTAGAGCCCTATGAAATTTCAATTAAATTCTTGTGATTTAACAACTCCATAAACTTGGACATAGCATTTTAATACCTTTCACAAATGACAGGATCTACTGGCTCATCTTTCACATACAGTGTGATCCAAAATGGTTATGGTAGAGTGTAGGCAACATGGTATAGGCAATATAGCATAATGGCTAAGGTCATGAGTCTCAGAGCCAAACTGCTTGGGTTCAAATGCTGGCTCAGTTGCCTATCAGCTGTTATGTACCAGGTAACCTTGAGGAGTTATCTAACCTATTTCTGCCTCAGTTTCCCTACCTGTAGAATGAATTGAATTGTTGATAGGACTAAGTGAGTTATTTAAAAAAAATTTTTTTTAAAGATTTTATTTATTTGAGAGAGAGACAGAGAGAGTGAAAGTGAGAGAGAGAGAGAGAGAGAGAGAGAGAACATGAGTGGGGTGAAGAGCAGAGGGAGAAGCAAACTCCCTGCTGAACAGGGAGCCCGATGCGGGGCTCGATCCCAGGGCCCTTGGATCATGACTGAGCCAAAGGCAGATGATTAACCGACTGAGCCACCCAGGTGCCCCTAAATGAGTTATTCTTGAGCTTAAAACATATTACTCAATACATGTCAGATACTAGTATTGTTATAGAAGGGATTGATCTAGGTATTAGACCCAGTTCTGTTACTTTGTGACCTTTAGCAAGTCAGTTAACCTCTCTGGATTTCAGTTTTCTCATTTATAAAGTAAGGTTTACTAGATAATTTCCATGGTTTCTTTTCATCTTTAAAATTCTGATTCAGTATTCCAATATCTGTTTTACCCACACAGACGTTCCAATCTTGTCTATACTTATAATTTCTCAAAAACTGTTTAAAATTCATTCTATTAGCAAGCAATTTTGGGGACCTTCTAGTACCAACCACCCTAAAGTACAAAGACTGCTGCATTTACTCAGGAAGCTAACCATTTTTCACTCATATGTGGCCAGCAAACATTTATAACTCACATATTTGAAGCAATGCCTTTTCAGGTTTATGGAAACTTAAAATTGTATATTCATTTTTTAACCTGTGCTAAATAAATGTGCTTATCGAAGTAGGAAAAGCTCCTCTGGAAATGAAGAAAATATTTCACCTCAAATTTTACCAAAGAGCTCCAATGTTAAATAAAAATTACCTGTAACTCCACTGTTAAGGTGTCACATTAAATTTTTTCGATAGGCTTAAGCATACTGCACACAATTAAATATTACACAAAATGATTTTTATTGGCTGCCTAACAAACACCATCATGTGGACATATCATAATTTCTTTTACCTTACATGTAGGTTGTGGCATTACATTTTAGTCTGATGTTGTGTGACGCTTCTTGACAATGGGACAGGAAAAAAATGATCAAACATAACTACGCATGTGACTGGTGTGTAGAATGTACAGTACCTGGAATTCCCTTAAAAAAGTGTATCACTTGGACCACTCTGCTTCCTTTTCCTGTCACCCGTATAATCAAGCTGCTACAATCCCCCAAGACCTATGCAAATGCTCCGTTATTTTCACAATAACGAGTTTATCAATTAATTACTGGACCTACCACAAACTTTCCTATTAATTTTTAAAACAGATTTCAGTCATTCGTTTGCTCTTCCAAGTACACACAGAACCTACCGACTGTTAAACCGCTCTTTCAGGACCCCGCAAACGGACAATTCAAGCTACACAACTGCGGAGATTTTCAGTGGATCTTTCGGCGCGAGAAGATAAAACAAAGCTTTTTCTCCCTTAAAATTTCCTGACCGACAGTGGACACGTATTTGCTTGTAGAACAAAAACTCCGTTCTGGGAGTTGAGGAGGCGGCTCTCCTGCCCCAAGAGGCGACCACACGGGTTTTCGTCATTTGACAGACGACCGCGATCTTCGGGGATTTTCCAAGCAGGACGCGGGCACCGAAGAGGAGGGAAAGTGCGTCCTGCCCACGTGACGCACCTTCGTCGCCTTCAGGTTCTGGAAGAGCAGCGCCGCGGCAACCAATCCCGATCGTCCACCACCAGATAGTTTCCTCCCAAGGACCTGATGAAAACCCCAAAGTGCTGAGAGGCACACTTCGAAAATTCTTAGGTAAAAAAAAAACAGACTTTTACCATAAGTGTGCTGACAACCTTTTCGGAATCACCACTACTTACGGCGCACCCATTTGTCGAGCCTCCTCCTACAGTTCATTCCCGTGTTTTCCAACCCTCCCAGTTTCGGTTCCAATGGAAGGAGAAAAGCAACAGTTTGCCTGCCCATCAGCCCGCCTCTCAGACACTAACAGCCCAGGGCTTCGGCTCTCCGTCCGCCCGCGAGACGACGCGCGGACGAGTAGCCGGCCCGAGAACCCCGGGCGCGGACCCAGCGCCACCGGCCCAGGTTCCCTCCCTTTGCCCGGCCGCAGCGCGTCGCCTCGCCACAGGCCCGGGCGCCCGGCCGGGCGCATGCGCGCGGCGCTCCCGGGCGTGCCGGCCACACTCCCCCCACCCACTCCGAGAGCTTGTCACTTCCTGCCCTCGCCCCATCTCCGTCCGGGGTCAGTCAGTCGCTCCCTGTCGCTGCGGGAGAGTCTCTGCTTCCCCCTTCCTACCCGCTCCGCGGCGGTAGCTCAGGCTCTTCGGGGAGGGGGAGACAGAGAAAGAGAGAGACTGACTTAATAAAGTTTCCTGAAACAACTACTACCAAAAAAGGCCCAAGGTGGGGGGGAACCCCCATTCTTCCCCGCCCCTCTCCAAAAGCCTGAGGGACCGTTGCAGGTGGAGCGGCGCTTGGGGGGGAGCCGGGCTCCGGCGGCAGCCGTTGCCCCGGCGAGGGGCGCCCAGGTCCTGCCCGCTCCGGTTTCGGCTCCTTCGGTGGCGGCGGCGGCTTCTGCGGGGCGGTTCCTCCTGTCAACTGCCTGCGCCCGCGAGCCGCCCGCCCGCCCAGCTCCACAGCGCGGAAGGACGCCGTGAGCCGCCGCCGCCGTCGCCTCGGGCCGCGGAGGGACGTGGTGAGCTGTGGCGCTTCCGCGTCAGCGGCGGCGGGGACTCTTTGGGAGCGCGTCGGGCCCGAACCCCGGTCCCTTCGCGTGGTCTGCCGAGGCTGCGCCAGGTGGGGCCCGAAGCCGCCTCCCACGCCAGGCTGTCTCCGCGGCTGCCCGGCCTGCCTGCCTTCCTTCCGCCTGCCCGCCCTAGGAGTTAAGTAAGTTGGGCGCACTTGGTTATGGGGACTGGGGCTCCGCCGCGGAGACCCCAACGCACGTGCGTAGCGGGAAGGCGCGGCGTGGGCCGGCCGCCGGCGGGAGCCGCACCTCGACCGCCCCCGTTGCCGCGCCCGCCGCCCCGCGGGCCCCGGCGCCAGCCGTGCCCGACGCGCTCCGCGCCTCCGTCTCCGCGCGCGCCCGCCCGGGCCGGCGAGGCCGCTGCCGCCCGCGCAGCCGGCCAGG